>NC_141371.1:14888952-14920026 GCF_963921425.1 Dryas octopetala
TAAGAGGTGCCTCTTTCTCTTGCATGAGAGGGGTTCGAATCCCTTCTATGCCAAGTTATTTTTGTGTTGTTGAACGGCGTTGGCCGGTGGTTGGTGGTTGGCCGGCCGGACGGCGGTGGCTGATGGTCGGCCGGACGGAGGTGGCCGGTGGTCGGCCAGACGGAGGTGGCCGGTGGCCGGTCGGACGGAGGTGGCTGGTGGTCGGTCGGACGGCGGTGGTCGGTGGGCGGCCGGACGGCGGTGGCCGGTGGGCGGCCGGACGGCGGTGGCCGGTGGTTAGTTGGGAATATTTTAAATTTTTTTTATTGTAGTGGCATATGATGTAATTTTTATGAATTCTAGTACCCTTCAATTTATTAGTTTGTTTGACTTTTCAACTAGTATCTAAATTAAAATGTTATTAAATTTTAGTACCTAAACTAAAAAATTATTAAAGTTTGGTATTTAAAGTCAATGTACCTTTAAATTTATTCTCTACATTTTTTTTTTTGGGTCGAACCATATTTTCTGAAATATGTAAAAAATACAAACCCCTAAATAAAACTATAAAATAAAGAAAAAACAAAAAAGGTTAGTTTGGACTTTGGAGTTAACGCTCACCCCAAAATAATATACCTGGCTCCGTTGCCTTGTTCTTCGTCGGGACTTCACTCTTCAGTCTGCGTGGGTGTTCAGTTTCTTCACTTCATCTTCTTGAATCAGATTCTTCGGCCCTTCAAATTTTCTACTTCTTCTTCAATTCTTCTTATTCGGTAGTTCCCACCCAATCTTGGAGGCTTGAGCAAAGCACGCAAAGAGCCAAAAGGTGTTTATTAATTTCCCATATTTTCTTGCTTGTTTAATTTCTAAGTTTTGTAAACTTATTTAGGGTTTTCTGTATGAATATGCTCATTTGCATTTTTCTTAACTCAATATATAATTTGCTAGAATTTTATTATCTTATTTGGCTCATCCTTCTCATCCAGCTATGTGTTTTACATGTTTTAAGCAGTGGTTAGTAGTTGATTACTGAGTTAATATGGGATCATTTAAGTAATCATTAGTTATGTGCTTGAAATGGATTCATGACAAAGTGAAGGAGCTGCAGTCCCTTATTGAAATTTGAAGTAGGAAGAAATTTTGGACCAGATTTGACAGACGAAAATGAGAGAAAATAGGAAAAATACGGAGAAAAAAATGAATTTGTGCTTCTTTCTCTCCATCATGGGTTATAGTTTAATTTTTATTTAATTTATTTTTGGTTTTGGAAATTTCCTTGTGTTGTTTGTCTGCAGTATATACAGAAGCTTGCATTGAGAAGCAACCAGTTTTATTTAATGGATTTTTAATAATACCCATGTCAGTAGTTATAGAGCTCCTTGCACTCTCAGATTCTCACCATCTCATTTTCCTCACCTGTCCTCCCCCATCTCATCAATCATCACATTTTTTGCTTTGCAGTTTCAAATCTCTCAATTTTTCTCTCAAGAAGTCAAGGAATAATTATCTAGCATCACTGAGGACATTACTGTGAGTTTAAATTTTGACTCCAACTTAAAAAAAAACACACACATGCTCATGCTCACAGAATTGACTGCGTGAGATTTCATCTTGTATTTGAGAACCCTGGAATCTTTTATTGGGTTTTTATCTACTATGTGGCTTTTAATTTTTTATTGTTGCTGCTACTTAGACTTGAACATCTGTTTTCTTGCTGAGTGGTGAATTTTGATGGTTGGAAGTTAAAATCGTATTACTTTTTCTTATTAAAGACTAGGCAATGAGAACGTAGTTTTGATTGTTTTATTGTCTCTCAAATAGAGGGAGAAAATAAAGGATTAGGAGGCTGCAGTATAAACTGTATTTGGTAACTGAAATTTTCTTTGATAGAATTGAAATTGGCAATATGGTTACCATTCTTGTCCATCAAAGCCTTCAGGGTCTTGAACCAAAAGAAATGCTTTTAGGTTTTTTCTTCTTTGTTAATTTTTTCATGGTCTCCTTCATATTCCTTGGTGCTTTCTGGAATCGTTATTTTTGCTCTTGCTGACTTATTGGTCTGACACATTAGATGACTGTAGTAGTTCCTTGCAGGTTGAGTTGATTTTCTGTAAATAATGGATTTAAGATGTGATAAATTATTTCTCAACGACTAGTTTAGGACCTTTAGGTTTTGGTAAGATCATTCCTGACAATAGATTTCTTCACAAAATATTTAGGATGAAAGACATGCTCCCTAAACTCTGACTGGTTTTCCATTTTGGTCTTTGCACACTAAAAATTCCCAATTGAGTCCTTAAGTTTTGGTTTGTGTTTTTATTAAGGACAAAATAAAGCATCTGTTTAAAGACTTGATGGAAAAAGGGCAACTTCGTTAATTTTAGGTACTACCTAGTCCTCATATATCTTCCTACTCCTAAATTCTATAGTTTCCCACCGTTGTTTCTTCTTCCTTCCCACTCTCATCTTTCCTTCTGCCAATATCCAAGAGTCAAGTGAAGCATGTTGCTTATGATATAGATAATCTGCCAAACATACATATCTCTAGGAACTAGGAATTTAGAAGTTGAGCACCAGGGGGCATTAGTGTATTTAAGCCAAAATTAATGCAGTATGTAGGATTCAATGTGCAAGGTTGGTAGCAACATCCAATATGTGATCTTTATTTATTTGAATAATTCTTTTGCATCACTTATGTACATAATTATTATTTGTACCAATGAAATTATACTGTTTTGGCGTTATGCTGTTAAAATATTCATTGATACTCTGCTACGTAAAACTCATTTGTTTGGTTGTTAATTTTTATTCTTTTTTCTTTTTTTTTTTTGGTCAAATCAAGGCTGATTTTTGTGTAAAAGGATGCATAAATGCAAGTGAAATATAAGAATGATGGCTATAGGATAATTTTTTTGCTAAATCAAGGTTGACTTTTTTCATATTATTATGCTTTACTAATTTTATTGACTGATGGTTATAGGTGATGCAACACTAATTTTAGATTGTTATTGATTTGTGATTGCAGTTGCTTTACCTTGCTTAGGGTGATCAAAGTTTAAGGTTAGACATCTCCAAACTGAAGCAATGTTCGATGTTTTTGTTTTTTTTTAATTTAGATGGTTGCTTTCCTTGTTTCTTTTCTTTTTTGTTTGTGTTCTTCTGACTGTATCAATTAGAATAGTTGGACTTAATAGACAATAAATTCTCTTTCGCATAACTGGTGGAAAAAAAATCAGCCTTCAGTTTATGTGCAAGTGGAGGTAAAATGTTCTAATGGTTTTGCTTGATATATGACTCAGTACTTTTATTGCAAATGTCTACAATGCAGTATGGGTTTGATATTTGCATATTAGATTCATTGAATTCCTTTCCTTTCTAATGTTACCTTCTCCACACCACCACAAAAACAAAGTGGTTTTCCAATCAAATGAGAGTATTTGTGTGTTCTCTCATTCAATGTTTCATGATTAATTAAATAAATTGGATTGTGGTAATCAGTGGCCAGTGCCAGAGCCACATTGGGGGCATTGGGGTCTCATGCGACCCCAATTGTCAGGTTGTTTCACTCCTACAATTTTGCGTCTGACCCCATTACCCTTTTAGACAAAAAAAAAAATTAGACTCTATTTTTTATGAACACTAAAACATGGTTTTCTTATTTGAATATGAATGGTGTGTTACTTTTGTTTCTGTGTGCTTTTGGCTATTGGCGTGTTGTGTTTGTTTCTTTTGATTAGTTTAATTGGTTTTGGTTTTCTCTGGTGATTTCATGAATACTTATTTTATGTCTTCTAAATATATGAAGATGGCACAAAATTGCAAATATCATTTGTTAAACGTAGTTTGTTGGCTCTCACAACAGTTATCAAGAAGCTAAGATAAGTAGATACAACAGCTAGAAAATTTTCTATTGGATTATAGTGGGAAGGAGAAAATTTTCTTTTGTTATCATGTCCCCATTATGATTAATATCTGGCTAGGCCACTGTCAGTGGCCAATTCTTAACAAACCTAATTTGACCAGCCGATACAGTCCTATTTTCGCATTCCAAAAATGGAAATTTACACCTATTCTTGACAATTATTCTGGTCATCTGAAACTTTTTCTTTTTTTTTTCCCTGTCATTTCAAATGCCATTTTCACCATTACGTGGAGCTCCACCTTCTCTCTCTGCCTCGGGAGCCTACAAAGCCAAAACGGTTTTGAAATTGGATGGTAAATTTTGCTTCATTTCTCTATCTCTAATTGAGGCCTTTGATCTTTGAAGCAATAGCTTTTGGCGTCTATATGAATCCCCATCTGCAATGGCAAAGAAAACTTTCCTTTCTCCCTTTGCTCGATTCCATCCACCTTTGTATGCTCGTTATGTAAATCTACATCAAGGTATTTCTTTGTGTTGTTTTAGTATTGATTAGGATTCTTGTATACCATTTTGTTATCGTCTACTTGCATTCCTCTCTCTCTCTCTCTCTCTCTCTCTCTCTCTCTCTCTCTCTCTCTGTGTCTGCAACATTTTGTGAGTCCGTCTGTTCTCCCTCAAATTAAGCACCAAGGGAAGCAGATTCAACAAGAACTTTGAGAACCTAAATAGAAAAGTATTTACACTATACATATGAGGTAGATTTATTTTTCTATACTATGAAAGAAGTTAGAGAAAGGTCTTAGTATGGATATTTCCGAATCTTTATCTACGTTCAATTATTAGTATGTTCAGTTTTAATGGTGAAAACCCATTCATCAATTCAGACCAGGTATAAATTATGTTCTTGTTCTTGTCATTAAGTGTTCAATTTGGCTGTTTTTGTTTTCTCAGCTTAATATGGATGCGGATGCTGCAAAAACTGCCCGAGAATCTCTTGACCTAGCATTTCAGATGTCCAACATTCTTGACACGGGGCTTGATCGTCACACCTTGTCCATTCTCATTGCACTCTGTGATCTGGGTCTCAACCCTGAGGCGTTGGCTGCCGTTGTCAAGGAACTCCGAAGAGAACTGGTGCCACTTACGCCACCAGATGCTACTCCTGTGCCGTGAACAGGTTTTTGTATTTGGATCTCAATTCTGGCCTTGTCGGTATGATTATTTATGTTAATTTCCTCATTGATCTGATTCTTAATGAAGGTAGAAGGAGAAGGCAAATGGAGAAGCCACATATGAAGATGTGACGTTCTTAGATGCTTATATTATTTAGGGATTAATGTCATTTTGCTCCCCAGACTATTACACATGTATCAGTTTGCTCCCCAGACTTCTAATTTGGAAAATTAAGGACCCTGACTTTTTCAATTTTGCCAATTAAGGTTATTCCGTCAATTTATACATTTTTCATCTAAAATGTCGAGATGATCAAGTAAAATTTAGCAAGAAATAAAAGAGAAAAAATGATGCATGAGGAAAAAATGATAAGATCTAATTGGAAGGAACCATTTTGCCCTCAAAGATTTGGATAAAAAATGTGTAAATTGACAAAAGAACCTCAATTGGCAAAATTGAAAAAGTCAGAGTCCTTAATTTTCCAAATTAGAAGTCTGGGGAGCAAACTGATACAAGTGTAATAGTCGGGGGAGCAAAATGGTATTAATCCCTATTATTTATTTGTCTTTTTAAAACTTGTTTTTCTTCTATAAGAAATTAATAAACTTGAATTCAGTGTGATAGTGCATCTTCATCCCTATTCCCTAATATATATAGAACACAAATTTGGAGCATTTGTCTTCCTAATACGAAGCCTATTTTTTTTCCTCTCATTTTCTTTTATTGGAGGTATATGCTTGTAAGCTTATAGCAATCCCTTTCTAGATTGGGAATTTAAATACATAATATTATTCCTATCTCCTCATAAAGAAGCCACATTCAAATAATTCCAAAATTATTTGGAATTTTAGCCATTAGACCATATATGCACATACGCAATCAGTTTCCTTTTGATTGCAAAATTTTGCAGTGCAAATGGGCAACTGCATATAGACAGTGTTCTCCATATAAGTTCAAGGGTGCCTTAACCTTACAAACAGAAAATAGCTACACTACAAACATAACTGTTATGCCATGGATCAATGAACATAAGCACAATACGCTGTGGCAATATAAATAGGATTCGCTGTTCAATTTTTTTTTTATGCTAACCTTATACTTGTGTCTAAAATGAGAACGACATAGATTTAGATATAAGCACAAGATCAACATAAAAAACATCCAGATTTGTGGAGATAAGACCTCTTCTTCTATAAAAGGATCCCAGCTCTTTCATATCATTGGCACAGACAACATTTCTCACCAAAAGCTCCACAAAAACATCTCAAGCCACTACTTTTGATGGCTTCCAAGTCCACAATTTCAGTAGCATTGCTATCTTTTGTGATAGTACTACTTCTGGCTGTGGGTTCTAATGCAGGTGGAATTGCTATCTATTGGGGTCAGAATGGAAATGAAGGCACATAAACAGAAATATGTGCTTCGGGAATTACAAATTTGTAAACGTAGCTTTTCTCTCATCATTTGGCAATGGCCAAACCCCGACCCTCAACCTCGCGGGTCACTGTGACCCATCGACTGACGAATGCACCAAGTTGAGCCCACAAATCAAGTCATGTCAAGCCAAAGGCATCAAGGTCATACTCTCCATAGGAGGAGGTGCTGGGGGCTACTCTCTAACTTCATCTGATGATGCCAGGCAAGTTGCCACTTATCTGGGGAACAACTTCTTGGGAGGACAGTCGTATTCAAGGCCATTGGGAGATGCTGTTTTGGATGGAATTGACTTTGACATTGAAGGAGGGACTGACCAACACTGGGATGACCTTGCAAGGTACCTTTCAGAGTATAGCAAGAAAGGCAAGAAAGTTTACTTAACTGCTGCCCCACAATGTCCCTTTCCTGATGCTTGGGTTGGAAATGCCCTTAAGACCAGGGCTCTTTGACTATGTTTGGGTTCAACTCTACAACAACCCTCCATGTCAGTACACTTCCGGTGACGTGGCCAATCTTGAAGATGCTTGGAAGCAATGGACTTCAGCCATTCCTGCAGCTAAGATTTTCTTAGGATTGCCTGCTGCACCTCAAGCTGCCGGTAGTGGGTTCATTCCTGCAGCCGATCTCAACTCACAAGTCCTTCCAGCTATCAAAAATTCGGTTAAGTATGGAGGTGTCATGCTTTGGTCCAAGTATTATGATGATCTCACTGGATACAGCTCCTCCATCAAGAATGATGTCTAGTTTTTTAATGTAAAATTAAGGATTCTTATGTATCGTTGTGCCTTGACTATATAAATATATATCTTATTTCGAGTTTATAAATGATATAATCTATCTAGTTTAAGAGAATGCAATAATTGGATGTCAACTTTGATGAATTCTGCAGCTTGTGCATCATACAAGATTTACCAATTAGCTCTTGGATTTTCTATGTCTCGATCAGTTATAACCCGGCCGATTTCTATCTACATCTGTTTTGACTATCTAGTGGACATTGTGGAATAACTGCATGTACATTGAGATGAAGGATGGGTATTGATGGTGAAGGAGCTGAAGTGTGTGAACTCTCTCTTCATGGCCTTGTGTATACACGATCTAGGCCTTCCTCAATTAGCTAGCTTCTTCACTGCAACCAAAGTGCGGGCCATCTGCTGATGGGATGAGTATTCTTCCCCTTTTTTATGGGTTTGACTTCAAAAGATGGAGGGCGCTGCATGTCTTTTCATGTTTTAATGCCGAGAAAAACTTGGGTGAGACGGTCATACCACGTCATTAAACTGATATAGTGGGACCAACTACTTATAAGAAGTCACGTGTTAACAATTTATATTCTCAATACATGATATAATTTTATTTTAGGGCTAATTACAAAATATCCCTCCTAGGTTTGCTGTCATTTTCAATTCTCTCATAAGATTTAATTTTTTCAATGTACATATAGTTTTCAATTTAAGTCAACCCACCGAGAACGGCTCCATCAAGGCTCTTGAACTCAACCACCACCACTCACTTTGAAACCTCCACTGACACCGCCACAACTGCCGCACCAAAGTCCAACGAAGGGTTACATTGACTTAAATTGAAAATTACATGATGTAGTACATTAAAAAAATTAAAACCTTATGGGGAAAATTGAAAATGAGGCAAACTTGGGTGAGGTACTTTGTAATTAGCCCTTTATTTTATAGTCTCAATGCATGGTGTGTATATTCCTAAAACATATTATAAATTGGAAATTGCAAACTTTTAATATGGCTTTTCATGAGTCGTTGGTCTATCCACATCAACACGATAATGTGCCCCTCCCTCAGTTTCATTTGCATAAAATGTCTACGGCCACTTTGTTTTACTTGTCTCACTGTAAGAAATGTGAACAAAGCCCACTCTCATTAGTTGCACAGAAATGAGTGACAATTGGATAATAAGGACTAAAGTGCCTCTATTTTAACAAAAATAGGTAGCAATTGGGCAATAGGGACTAAAGTTTCCAATTGCCACTCCTTTCTGTGCAACCGATAAGAATGGGCTTTGCTCACATTTCTTGTAGTGTCTGTTTACTCTCAACACATGCAATGCATTCCTTCAGCAATTTTTGTGCATCAGTTTCTTCAAAACATTGCCTTTATTGTATGTTATACATTTCTCATGATAACGCTATATCCATACATACATGCATATCGATCTTCTTGGACTAGTAAATGTTACATTATTTTCTTCATCTATCAATTAATTTTGTTCATCAGTTTCTTCAAAACATAGCCTAAATTAATTGTATTTAATTTATATATCTTGTATGATGTACGCTCAATCTCTTCAACCAAAGGAGCGCAGTTCTTCTCCCTTTAGCTCTTCTTCTCTTCTTATTTATTTTTGGTGGGGTTCTACACTCTTGAAGCAGAAGAACCCAGGTATGTCTTATATTTTTTTCATTAATCTTTCTTGCTATTTAATTTTAGGGTTTTATATTTTATCTTATGTTCTCTTCAAAATTACTTGTTTCGTTCTTATTTTCTCTCACAAATCCACTGCACTAATTGTTTCTTAAATTCTGAATTTGAAAATCCTATTAACAATTTTTTTTTTTTTGGATTAAATTTTTGCGTTCTTGAGTGGGTTTTTTTTATTCAGTCCTTTGTTTGGTTCGCAAGCTGAAAATCGGTAGTTCAGATGCCCACCTGAGCTTTCCTTATCTATTTTGATAGGAAGCTTTCCTTATGTTTGAAAATCCTGGCATTTTGTTTTTTTTTTTCACATACACCACATATGCTTTAGGATATTCTCAATCAGAGGACCTTCTGAAGATCGAGCAGCACAAGCCCAACATATCAAAGTTGCTTTTCTGCAACTTTTCGGCTTCCTTGTTTTTGTCCTGCTGGGCAGCAGTCCTAATAATTATCTCCCAACTTTCAGCTGCAAACAGAGAGAACCATTTTGTTAATGTATATATAGGCTAGCAAGAAGATCATAGAAAATTAATGAAATTGTTGTTGTATTGATCAATTGTTTGATAACCTGGTCACTACATTAATTACAAGTGATGATAAGTGATTAGAGGGTCATAAATTCAAGTTTCTTAATGTGTAATTTTATTGCTAATTAAGGAACGATCTTTGTGACATTTCAAAAAAAAAAAAAAAAGAACATGTGTACGTGTGTCTGTGAGCTACATACAAACCATAAACAAAGAGCAAGAGACTTGTGAAAGTCAGGTGGTGAATTAAGAACAATTGCATAACCCATAATGCCGGAAGAGATCTCCAAATTTCCCTATTTCTGCTTTATTTAGTGTTTTCATTAATTTAAACAAAACTCTACATGATGTACATGTAAACATGAGATGGAATATTCCTTTATATATATAAGTGTTTTGAACTAATAATCTGATTAAGATATTAAGATTCACAATATAGTAATTAACATGGTATGTTAGATTGTGTGAAGATAGTATTAATTTCCACCTGTATGTGTCCCAGTTGGCAGCTGCATGCTAATTAAGTAACATTGATTAGATATTCAAGTGCATGCTTACATATGTTTTATATTCTTTTTCCTTCTTTTGCTTTTTTTTTTTTTTTTTTTCAGAATCTATCTCAGACAAAATCCATGAACAGTGAAAGTTATGAAAAAAATATGTATAAACGCAAGTGGAAGTGGTTTTTTTAACAAAAACAAGTAAGTGTAAAACACTTTCAGCATCATGTTGATTTTTGATGTAGAACAAATGGCAGAACGGTTCATGCAACAACTTGACCGCCAGAAGCCCAAGAAAAGAAACAAGCTTCAGCCCGGCCCGGTGTCAGAAATGGGCCCATGATATACCGATTCGAAGGGAACGACTAGGGTCTATTTTGGCCAAATTCCTTCGTTTAGGGCTTCAAATAAGCAATTTAGTGTTTTAGAATAAATTTCCTAAATTGCACTTTATTTCCTTTTTTATTTCCGTTTTGAATTTCGAACGTCTAGGGTTCTGAACGTATTTAAACAACTTTTTGGCTGTTTGTAAGAGGCAGTTTTATTATTTTCAATCAGAAAAACCTTGAGATTTCTCTCATTTCTCTGGTGGATTCCAGATTCTTTCTTAGGGATTAACGCTGGTTTTCCCTAATATTTCTTAATTGTGTGTTACGCTGCGTCAAGTGGTATCAGAGCAAGGAGTTACCTGGCTCGATGGGTGATCATCCCAAAGAAGGAGATCGCGGACTTGATGCCCTATGGGAGGCTGTGAACAAACAAACCACGGAGACTACTCAACTATCGACTCAACTTGAACAGATTCGACAGTTGTTAGTGGGTTTGAATCTTCAGGGTAACCCTAACCCTAACCCTAATCCTAACGGACAGGGTAATCTCAGACAACAACCAGTTGACGGAAGACTACCCATGGGATTTGCCCGTGGTAACAACCGGCGACAACAACCTGAGAGTGACGATGAATCCGATGAAGAAGAAGAAGTCCCGAATATTCGCAATAACGAACGGCCGCGATACAACCACAACCAGAACTTTGATGACTACAGGTTAAAAGCTAATATTCCCTATTTCAATGGACATATGCAGGTCGAGGATTTCCTAGATTGGCTTACAGAAGTGGAAAGGTTCTTTGATATCATGGAGGTTCCCGAGGGAAAGATGGTGAGGATGGCTGCTTTTCGTCTGAAAGCCAGCGCGGCTGTTTGGTGGGATCAGTTACAGAAAAGTCGAAACAGACAAGGGAAAAATCCTGTCAGAACTTGGCGGAGAATGAAACAATTGATGATGGATAGATTCCTACCCCAGGACTACGAGCAATATCTTTACCGCCTCTACCTGAACTGTACCCAGGGTGTGAGATCTGTTGCGGATTATACGGATGAGTTTTTGCGACTAGCAGAACGCAACAATCTGGCGGAGTCGGAACATCAAACTGTGGCAAGATATATGAGTGGTCTGAAGCCATCGATCCAAGAAAAAATTGGATTGCAAACTCTCTGGAGCGTTCACGAGGCTCACAATATGGCCTTGAAAGCCGAACTCATGGAAAGGGAGAGACGACCTGGATTTGGGAATAACACCTATCGAAGGAACACACCAGAGGTGTCAACCTCTAGTACTACTGATAAAGGAAAGGGAATTCTACCTAGCCCTGCGATCCCTCCAAAGGTTCAGGGCCAACCTTTCAAACCCACCGAGAGCGGTAGCAGATTCCCAGATAGAAACCAGACTCGGGCTCAGAACCAAAGGTCGAATCCGTATGCCAAGCCAACAACGGACATCTGTTATAGATGCAATAAACCAGGTCATCGATCAAATGTGTGTCCAGAAAGACGAACTGCAAACCTTGCGGAAGCTGAGGGGTTTGAGGAAGACACTGAAGAAACCCAACTTGAAGATGAATATGAAGGGGTTGAGTTTGCTCAAGAGGAAGGCGGAGAACATGTTAACTTTGTCTTGCAGCGAATTCTCTTTTCACCCAAACAGGAGGGGCAACGTCATAACATATTCCGCTCACTTTGTTCCGTTAGAAACAAAGTTTGCAACCTGATTGTGGATGGCGGCAGCTGTGAAAACTTTGTAGCTAAAAGACTGGTGGATTATTTGCAGTTACCAACAGAGAAGCATGCAGCCCCATATTCCCTAGGGTGGGTCAAAAAAGGCCCTTCAGTGCAAGTAACCGAAGTTTGTCGAGTTCCTCTCTCCATCGGTAAGCACTATAAAGAAGAAATTATGTGTGATGTCATTGATATGGATGCGTGTCATATTCTCTTGGGTCGACCATGGCAGTTTGACGTTGATGTCACCCATAGAGGTCGAGATAATGTCTACTTGTTTGCTTGGGGTTCTCACAAGATTGCACTGGCACCAATAAGTCAGACAGGGAAGACTGAACGACCAAGAATAGAGAGTTCGAATTTTCTGGCTATTTCTAGCAGTGAACATGAACTTGTGAAAGCTGCAGAGGAGGCCCATGCAATTTATCCGTTAGTAGTTAAAGGTTTGCTGACAGCCGAGACAAAAGGGGCGACGATTCCCACAGAAGTGCACAAAATTTTGGGTGATTTTCAAGAGTTGGTTTCTGATGACCTGCCAGATCAACTTCCTCCTATGAGAGATATACAGCACCACATTGACTTGGTGCCAGGAGCTAGTTTACCCAACCTTCCTCATTACAGAATGAGCCCGAAAGAGAATGAGATATTGAAGGAGAAGATTGAAGAGCTGTTGAAAAAAGGGTTTATTCGTGAGAGTATGAGCCCGTGTGCAGTGCCTGTTTTGTTAGTACCAAAGAAGGATGGTAGCTGGCGCATGTGTGTTGATAGTAGGGCGATCAACAAGATCACTATCAAATATCGGTTCCCTATACCGCGCCTGGATGACATGTTGGATGTGCTAGATGGATCAAAGTTGTTCTCTAAGATTGATCTCTGAAGTGGCTACCACCAAATTCGGATCAAACCAGGGGATGAGTGGAAGACAGCTTTCAAAAACAAGGATGGATTGTACGAGTGGCTGGTGATGCCATTTGGCTTGTCTAATGCTCCGAGTACTTTTATGCGCCTCATGAACCAGGTTCTACGCCCTTTTATTGGTTCATTTGTTGTAGTTTATTTTGATGATATCCTTATCTACAGCAAGACCAAGGAGGAACACTTAGCTCACTTGCGGCAGGTTCTAATGGTGCTAAAGGACAACCAGCTCTTTGTTAACTTGAAGAAGTGCTCCTTCCTCACCAGCAAGCTCTTGTTTCTGGGTTTTGTAATTAGTGCGGAAGGAATTCATGTGGATGAGGAGAAGATTCGAGCTATCAGGGAGTGGCCTACTCCAAAAACAGTGGGTGAGGTAAGAAGTTTCCATGGGTTAGCTACATTTTATCGGAGGTTTGTTCGAAATTTTAGTGTTATTACTGCTCCTATTACTGAGTGTTTGAAGCAAGGCCGATTTCATTGGGGAGAAGAACAGGAGAGAAGTTTTGCTTTAATCAAGGAGAAACTTTGTACTACCCCAGTGTTGGCACTTCCCAATTTTGAGAAGATATTCGAGGTCGAATGTGATGCTAGCGGAGTGGGAGTCGGTGCTGTGTTGTCACAAGAAAAGAGGCCCAGTAGCATTTTTCAGTGAGAAACTGAGTGAAGCTCGCCAGAAATGGAGTACTTATGACCAGGAGTTCTATGCCGTTGTGAGAGCGTTGAAGCAGTGGGAGCATTACTTGATACAACGGGAGTTTGTGCTGTATACTGATCACCAAGCCCTGAAATTTGTTAATAGTCAGAAGCAGGTTAATAAAATGCATGTCCGATGGGCCACTTTTCTACAGAAGTTTCCTTTTGTGATTAAACACAAGGCTGGAGCCTTGAACCGAGTGGCAGATGCATTGAGTAGACGAGCCACTTTGCTTATCACTCTTTCTCAAGAAATAGTTGGGTTCCAGTTTCTGAGAGACTTGTATGTTGCAGACGATGATTTCAAAGACCTGTGGGCCAAGTGTGTCCAAAACCAACCCGTCATGGATTTCCATGTTAGTGATGGGTATTTGTTTAAGGGCAACAGGTTGTGCATCCCCATCTCTTCTTTAAGGGAGAAATTGATCCGAGACCTACATGGTGGAGGATTAAGTGCGCATTTGGGCCGAGACAAGACTATTGCTAGCTTGGAGGAGCGTTACTTTTGGCCACAACTGAAGAGGGATGTGGGAAATATTGTGAGAAAATGTTACACCTGCCAGGTGGCCAAGGGTCAGTCTCAAAACACTGGACTTTATATGCCTTTGCCTGTTCCTAACGATATTTGGCAGGACCTCTCTATGGATTTTGTGCTAGGTCTTCCACGAACCCAAAGGGGAGTGGATTCTGTTTTTGTTGTTGTTGACAGGTTCTCAAAGATGGCGCACTTTATTCCATGCCGGAAGACATCTGATGCATCCAACATAGCCAAATTGTTCTTTCGGGAGGTTGTCAGATTGCATGGAGTGCCCCAGTCTATTACCTCTGATCGTGACACCAAGTTCCTCAGCCATTTTTGGATCACTTTGTGGAGGATGTTTGGGACAACCTTGAATCGTAGTAGCACAGCCCATCCCCAAACTGATGGACAAACAGAGGTGACGAACAGATCCTTGGGCAATATGATTCGCAGCATTTGTGGAGACAAACCAAAACAGTGGGACTTCGCTTTGCCCCAGGCAGAATTTGCATACAACAGTGCTGCCTATAGTGCAACTGGACAGTCGCCGTTCTCTCTGGTTTACACTGCGACTCCTAAGCATGTGGTTGATCTAGTGAAACTTCCCAAGGGTCATGGGGTAAGTGTGGCAGCTGAAAATATGGCGGAAGAGGTTCAAACTATGCAGGCTGAGGTCCGGAAAAAGTTAGAGGCCACAAATGCCAAGTACAAGGCTGCTGCAGACAAATATAGGCGAGTGAAGGTGTTCAAAGAAGGTGATTCAGTGATGATTTTCTTGAGGAAAGATAGATTCCCAGTGGGTACCTACAACAAACTGAAACCACGCAAGTATGGTCCTTACAAAATTCTCCATCGGATTAATGACAATGCTTATGTGGTGGACTTGCCGGAGTCAATGGGAATTTCTAGCACTTTTAATGTGGCGGACTTGCATGCTTTCCATGCCGACACAGAGCCTTTGTATCCTGAAGATAACTCGGGGTCGAGTTCTTCTGAAGTGGAGGAGACTGATGTAGAACAAATGGCAGAACGGTTCATGCAACAACTTGACCGCTAGAAGCCCAAGAAAAGAAACAAGCTTCAGCCCGGCCCGGTGTCAGAAATGGGCCCATGATATACCGATTCGAAGGGAACGACGAGACAAATTCAATCCATCGCCACAGGCGATGACCGAGGGCCTATTTTGGCCAAATTCCTTCGTTTAGGGCTTCAAATAAGCAATTTAGTGTTTTAGAATAAATTTCCTAAATTGCACTTTATTTCCTTTTTTATTTCCGTTTTGAATTTCGAACGTCTAGGGTTCTGAACGTATTTAAACAACTTTTTGACTGTTTTTAAGAGGCAGTTTTATTATTTTCAATCAGAAAAACCTTGAGATTTCTCTCATTTCTCTGGTGGATTCCAGATTCTTTCTTAGGGATTAACGCTGGTTTTCCCTAATATTTCTTAATTGTGTGTTACGCTGCGTCAATTTTAGTCATTATATACAGTCAAAACATTTTTAACATTAATATTTACCAAACACATAAGAATTGTTTTATGTATCCACAACACTTTCATAATATAATTTACCAAACACTTAACTGTTTTATTTCACAATTGATTATAATCACAGCACATCAATATCAAACTGGCCCTAAATGACTAGCTAATTAATTAACAAGCATATATATTTTATTTTAAGGGTCTTAAATTTGACAACAATATGCTTGTCACTAATAAAACAAAGAGCATGCATAATTATAATTAATGACAAATATACAGCTTCGTAATTGCTGCAGGGACTGCTGGTACAATTAATGGACTAGGGTTCAAGGACGCAAATGAAAGAAGCACCTCATCGCGTTCAAATATGGCCATCTCTTGTTTTTCCAGGGTCACCAAAGCTTCAATATGATCTGCACCCCATTTGGTACCAACAAACTGTATAACCCTGGTGAGGTACATTGGACAAACAGTGACCCAAATGGGTTTCCCCCACCCAAAATCCATATCATAAAATGGAAATCTGAATAAACTTGAACACACAATGTCATTCGCTCCCATTTTACTGAGTTCAATCTCCTTTTCATGAAATTCAGAAACCACAGATAAACCCTCTTCACCTTTAAATCTATTCGCCTCGTTGCACAAGTCTGTTAACCCTTTCCTCATATTGGCCACCAATTCATGCATTTCGATATCATTTGTTTCAATTAACACTCTGAATCCCCAAATGAGATTCCCTATGGCATTTTCTGGCACCGGAGGGACCATTCTGTTGCGCAAGTTCACGGCTTGCGTTAACACTAAAGGCCTAAATGATCTCCCTGCAGATGATGATATAGAATGAGAAGCACAAAAAGTACATTTCAACACAACTGCAGTTAGTAGTTCCACGTTTGTGGGGCCCTTGGATATTCCAAGCTGTTGAAGAAGTATTCTAGTTTTGGCCTTGAGACTTTCCATCTTTGAGATGCTGAACACAAACCTCCTTGTGGTGAAATTTTCACCTGGCAATGGGACTTCCACGGAGCGTGAAACCGGCATATCTGACTGAGAAGGCGGCACCAAAGATGATCCCATGAACTCCGGAAGCACTCCTATTTGATCATCGCGAGCAATGGTCGTCCAGCTTTGGTGAAAAGTGCAAGCTGATGGTGCATCTAAGATCTTGTGTGAACCAGAGACTCCAATGGCAATACTTCCACAGTTGAAGTGTGTGAGTTGAACAGCCAGAACAACACCTGATGAGGGTAAATGTGCGGTTTTCGGATCCATGGGGGTGGGAATAAAGTGATGAAGAAAGTTGGTTTCAGGTACTTGGGAGAGAAAATCAAAGAGGCTGCAATTAATTTGAGCTTCTAGGAAATGAGCTCCTTCGTCGTTGCAGTCAATGGTGACAGCATCTTTGAGCCGTCCGGCGAGTGGATAGAAATGAACCAATGTTTTGGATAGTGACTGCTGTAGGTGGTTTGATATTTCGGAGAACTGAGAAGCTAAATCAGTACCAGTATGGTTAGGGTTGCTTGTGGAGGAGTAGAAGTAAATGATATTTCCATATATGTAAGGAGGAATGGTTTGGTCTAAAAGAGAGAGTTTGAAGTTTTTCTGGTGATGAGGAGTTGGAGTGGATGGCCTGATAGTTCTTTTTGAAATGATCTCTACCTCCATTTCTAGCACTGTCTCCTTTTCTTTCTGGGTTTGCACCTTCCTCCATATGCTTATATATATAGTGACTTCTGCTTGGAAATACATACAGTGGGATCGATTCACGTGATTTAGTCTTCGATCCTCCCTATGTAGCATCATCTCACAATGTTGTAGGTCCACTTTGAGAATGCATATGCATGGATGCCATTTGTCTGAAAATGCAGTCGATCACCACAGCTTGCTTCAACATGGATATATATCCACCCAATTAAAACAATAAAAAGAAATATTTTTGCCCAAAGAGTAGCATTCTGTTACCTTCTACCTTATATATTTGATAAATAAAATTTAATCGAACAAAAAAAGTAATTACCAATTAAGAGACAGTGACCACATGCTTGTTAGTTAGTAGGGAACTCAATGTACGAAAGGACAAGATTTTCAGATTAATCTGGATTGAAACTGTTCTTCAACAGTAATCTGTTATTCTGTTGGGTAGGCAACTCATGATCCTAGCTATTGTAACTTATGAGTTATTGGCAATGTTTCAGAATTTTGTCTGCGTGCATACTCGGGTTTACCAAATTAATGTACCCTCAAAAAGGGTGACCGTTCAGTACACTCGATAATATTAATTTGTTTCAAATAAGGTTTCACATTGCCAAGAAGGTTTCTTGAAAGATTGCATCAAGTTATGCATTGGAAAACACTAAAAGACAAAATTCTAGCCTAGACATGCCGCTCGCCAGCTAATTTCTTCACACTATCAGCTCTTCTTGTGGGGCATATACCACCAGTTGGCATCTACTCTGTGAAAAATTAATAATATATTTTAAACAATAACAGTAAAATGAAGCTTTATTAAGTTGGTTGTTCTAATTGAATCTTGCTTGTTCCCGAAAACTCCTATAAACATAAAACGGAAAACAATTGCAATCCTGATCCAATTCTGAAAATCAAATGCCCATGCCATAATCTCATTATTAAGAAAGACAAATAATTTGGCTTTTTTTACAAATCACCCACCTGAAATAATTCGTCCATCCCCTTCCTTTTTTCACTGCTGCCAAGCCTGCCATGGATGCACCAATGCTGGTGTCCTCACCAAGAAAATGGACTCTTCAATTAGGGGTAGATATGGAGAAATATAATTGCTATTAAGTGACACTTGGCGCAAAGAGCACAAAGAGAAGAGAGAAGGTAGAAGGAGAAGGTAAATGGAAAAGCAACATATGAAGACGTGAAATTCTTAGATGCTTATATTATTTATTTGTCTTTTTAAGACTTGTTTTTCTTCTAAGAAATTAATCAACTTGAATTCAGTGTAATAGCGCATCTTCATCCCTAATATATATAGAACACAAATTTAGAGCATTTGTCTTCCTAATCCGAATTCAGCCTATTTTTTTTCTCTCATTTTCTTTTCTTGGAGGTATATGCTTGTAAGCTCATAGCAATCCCTTCCTAGATTGGGAATTTAAATATATAATATTATTCCTATCCCTTCATAAAGAAACCAGATTCAAATTATTCCAAAATTATTTGGAATTTTAGCCATTAGACCATATATGCACATACGCAATCAGTTTCCTTTTGATTGCAAAATTTTGCAGTGCAAATGGACAACTGCATGTAGACAGTGTTCTCCATATAAGTTCAAGCGTGCCTTAAACTTACAAACAGAAAATAGCTACACTACAAACATAACTGTTATGCCATGGATCAATGAACATAAGCACAATACGCTGTGGCAATATGAATAGGATTCGCTACTGAATTTTTTTATGCTAACCTTGTACTTGTGTCTAAAACGAGAATGACGTAGATTTAGATATAAGCACAAGATCAACGTAAAAAATATCCAGATTTGTGGAGATAAGACCTCTTCTTCTATAAAAGGATCCCAGCTCTTTCATATCATTGGCACAGACAACATTTCTCACCAAAGCTCCACAAAAACATCTCAAACCACTGCTTTTGATGGCTTCCAAGTCCACAATTTCAGTAGCATTGCTATCTTTAGTGATAGTACTACTTCTGGCTGTGGAATCTAATGCAGGTGGAATTGCTATCTATTGGGGTCAGAATGGAAATGAAGGCACATTAACAGAAACATGTGCTTCAGGAAATTACAAATTTGTGAACGTAGCTTTTCTCTCATCATTTGGCTGAAGGCTAATTTAGGAATATAAGTTAGAGGGGGTTTTAATTAGGAGAGTTTATAAATAGGTAGTGGTTTTAGACAAAGTTTTTAGGTGGTTAGGGGGTTTTAAATTAATCACTACTTTAAAAAACACGGTGACATTAGAAGAGATGCATTTGCAGAGAAAAATAGGTTTTAAGTAAAATAATTCAACAATGCTTTATTTTTTTTACTTATGAGGTATTCATAAGATTACAAACCAATTCATACAAATAATCCTAAATACCCAACAATATAAACGTACCTTTGTACTATATTACACTTAAAACCAAAACAATTAAACAGATGCAAAGCAATTAAAGAATCTACATCCTTGAATGGGAAGCCAAGTACGAGTGATTACCAATTGTGCTGGGATTGAGGGAACAAAATGCAAGGAGCTCCTGATCACACTCAAATTTGGCCATTTCTTTTTCATCGAGGGTCACCCAGGCTTCGATACCATCACCCCTATTTGTATCCATCAACACAATTAGGTTCCCCATATAGTTTTGGGGGCTAGTGACCCATATAGGTTTCCCCCATCCAAAATCCATTTCATATATAGGAAGCTTGCACAAACTTGTGCTCCTATAAATGTTGGCGCCCTTAGAGGCCTTTAAGAGATCGCCCCTCTCTCTTATAGACTCAGAGACTACCAAGAATGCATCCTCACCTTTAAATCTGTTTGCCTTGTTAGTGTAGAAGCTTGTTAATCCTTTCCTCATAGGACTCACCAACTCCTGTAATTGTGTCTCATTTTCTTTGACTACCACCGGAACTGACCAAAACCAATTCCCCACGGCATTTTCGGGTATCTCCGGGACCATTCTCCGGCGCAGGTTCACCATTTGGTATAGTACCGTTGGCCTTGATTGATGATCATGATCTGAAGCAGCAATAGCACATCTCAAGAAGATTGCCAAAACCAGTTGTACGTTTGTCGGGCTGAACTCTTTGACCATACCCCGAATTTTGGCCTTGAGACTCTCGATCTTTGACACGTCAAACACGAACCTCCTCGTCGATAAACTTTGACACATGATGTCCGAGGTAATGGTGGTGGGGATGGACAACTCTCTAGGGGGCAACAGAGATGCTCCATTAAACTCCGGTAGCACGAGACCATCATAGTGATCACGATTTATGGCTGCCCATGTTCGTACAAAGGTGTAGAGTGACGTTGCATCTGCAATCTTGTGTATAGGGGACACCGCAATAGCGATTCCTCCACAGTTAAAAACACTGATTTGAACAAGCAAAACTACAGAACCCAAGGTTGACTGGGCCGTTTTCGGATCATTTTGTGGGATAAATTTGTTGAGTAAGTTGAGTTCAGGTTGTTTGAGAAAGTCCGAGAGCTGGCAGTTAACTCGGGCTTCGACAAAACAAGCCCCTTCATCATTGCAGTCAATGGAGGTAGGGGCTTTGAGTCGGCCAGCCAATGGATAGAAGTGGACCAAAGCTTTGGACAGAGAGGCTTGTAAGCGCTTGCAACTCTCTGAAGCTTTGGAAGCAAAATCAGTAGTAGTAGCATGGTGGTTGGTGCTTGGGGTGTAGAAAAATATGATAGTTGGGTATAAGGTAGGAGGAAGCAGTTGGTCCAAAAAAGAGAGGGTGAGAATTTTGTGCTGATGGGGAGTTGGAGATGCTGGTTTAATGACCTTTCTTGAAGTGATTTCTACTAGTGAATGGGGTACAGCTACTGAACCCATATTGTCTAATTGGATATATACTAGACTTCTGTACGTAGGTGCTTACAACTCTATGAAATTTTGAGGAAGCTTAAAACTTAAACTTCTGTAGGTTTTAGGGTTTAGGAGGAAGCAAAAATCATCATCACCATTTAAGGAAGTAGTAGGTCTGAGAAAGAGAGAGCTTAATTGGAGATTTCATAGAAAAGCAGATCGAGATGGGGACGATGGTTTAATTAATAATGGTCTTTCGTTCTTGTTTGATTTTGTCTTCTTTTTTTTTTTTAATTGTTTAACTAGGGAAAGCCAAGTTGCATTTGCCTTCCTTTTTTTTTTTTTTTTTTTTAATAAAATGATATCGGAGAATTTGGAGGAGGATTTCAATTCGGAATATCGGATGTAGTACTGACAAATGTTCTTAATTAATTACTAGAACTGAAATCCGGCGTTTTTCTCTCATTCTTAATTTCTTATATAATTAGACTAATCTTGCACGAAACATATTTGACCCAACTTAAATGATTTCGAGATGCACTCAACAATGATCAAAATTTGTCAAAATAAACAGTTGGACGTGATGTTTCTCTCTCAACTGCTCATGATAATTGAATGACTTTTTTGGGTTAGAAATGATAGATAACATATTTGCTTACTTCTTAAATATTTATTTTGTATAATAAATACATATAAATATTTAAATTATGAAAAATTAGAGTTTTCTAACATTTCTTATTTAGAAAAAAATGTTATGAATTTTTTTTTTTAAATAAAGTCCTTTAACCATTGTTTTGTCAAATAAATATGTTATTATTTTTAACTTTTTAAAGGTATAAGGTATGAGTTCATATCATACCTTTTTAGGGCATATAATGAGATTTGTGGAGGCCTCTCAAAATGTCAGAGTTAAAATTTAATATTAAATCGACAAACATGAAGAAATAAAAATGCACTGCCAAATATTCGAAAAATAACCTCCGAACATTTGGCGCCTGGTATATGTAAAAAAAATAAAAACTAATTAACCAATATTATAAAACATGAAATAGTTACAATATTATTCGTCTTTAATTAATTAGAATTTTAAAAGTTATAAGACTTTAGTCAGTAAATTGTAAAATTAAATGACCTAAATGGAAGTCTCCTTTTTATAGCTAATTACATTTAAATAAATAAAACATTTTAATATTACATAATGATTAATATATGTCGATTTTCTTGTCTCATATAGGTCATTGAATTTTTAAATTTTATCTCATTTTAGTTACTAAACTCAATCCACTTGTTTGATGTCATATATATTGATGTGTTGAAAATTAAATACTTATAGGCATTAGTATAGACATCGAATAAAAGCAATGTCTATCAGATATATCAACATCAAAAATTACAAAATACTAATATCAAAGTTCTCAAACACATCAGTTTGCTACTATTTTCGATATCTCATACCATTTCATCTTATATTCTCTTTTAAACATCAATTTTCTTTATAAATTGTGTTGTTTATAGTTATCTTAGGCGTCGGTACGTGTTTATTGTTTAACATATTTTTTTCTAAATGCAATTATATAGAAGTATTATTACTACCATAAATTTTCAAGATTTCATAAACACATAAGTTAAATACATATACTTGAAAGTAACACTAATTTCTCATTGTTTAAAAAAACTACATATCCTACAAAATTTAGGAACCATTAATATATTGATCCCTAACCCAACAATTGGATATGTGTAATAACATTATAAAGAATGTGGTTATGTACCTATATCCGTATTCGATTACCCTCATCTAGGGCTAAACACCTAATCATTTATAATGAAAATCTAGCTCTCTTTACATCCAAGAAAGAATGTCATTGCATCTAGGCCTCATCAAGGAAAAAAAATATGTTGTTGCATTTTCAGCAGTCTTGCACATCTGAAATTTATAGTTTTTCTTTTGTTCTTGAGAACCGAAGCAGATTTTATATATAGATACTAGAAAGGGAAAAAAATTACAAAGTTCTGTCCTCTTGGAGATGGGAAAGCAACCAAGATGGTATCTCACCATACCAAGAGGAAGCAGAACTACAATTTAAAGCTATGTGCCACCCTATTACAGTCACGAGGAGCATAGTTGTAATTAGAGGGAGAAAAAAGAGCCCATACCCTCTTTAATTAAGTAACATAAGCAAGACAGGCATGTGCTCACCAATGAATGTATAAATCCAATCACAGTAAGTCTCTTGCAGGTAAAGTAATTTAGACTCAAACCATAGTCAATGAGAGAATTTTATTTAAAGATGCTCTAAATTTTGTTTTATGAAAAATTTGTTAAGATTTGAAGTGGGCACAACACAAGTACACAAGCAGAGTGTGATAAAAAAGAAAGAAAGAAAGAAAAGAAAACTAAAGGCAAATTATACCAATTACAATTACTCAGAAGTGGCAGATGTGAAACAGCCGCACAGAAAAAAAAAAAAAAGCTCGATCAATTGAGTCAATTCCATCAATTGTCTTATACCTCTCCAACCACATACATCATATCAAAAGTAAAGGTGTCGATCACCTACCAATTTTCAAAATTAAATTAACAAATTAAATATATATAATAAAACAAAATTATTTTTGAATTATTTTCAGATTCGGTTGAGATGATTTCGACTCAAATTTAATAATTGTTTATTTATTTTTAAATTTATTTTTTCGATCATGAGAATTGATTTGCCGTGTTTCTCTTTTTAATTAATTATCGCAACTCTTATCTTAATTATTTTTCTCAAATTTACTCTGTTATCTATTAAATTTATTATATTTGTCAAAATATCAATATTTACAAAATAAAAATAATTATTTTACACTCGTGGGAGCGAGTGTGAAAAGACTAACACGCGTGTGTATATATATATATATATGAGCAAATTACAATTTAGTACCTCAACTTTATATGTTATTTCAATTTAGTACCCCAACTTTGAAAATTTGCAAAAAAGTACCTCAACTTTCATTTTGTATCAATTTAGTACCTCAACTTTGAAAACTTGCAAAAAAGTACCTCAACTTTCATTTTGTGTCAAAATAGTACCTCCGTTACACTACAAGAAAAAAAGGTTTGGGAGAGGAACGGAATTCGTCGCCCAAAGTAGAGTTTTTGGGCGACGAAATTGGTTCGTCGAGCATTTGGACGCCCAAGAGTTTGGGAGACGAACCCATAAATTTCGTCGCCCAAAGACACCTGGGGCGACGAATTTTTTTTGTCTCCTAAGACATAAAATTCGTCGCCCAAAGTATGTTTAGGCGACGGACAAATTTCGTCGCCCAAAGAGGGTTTAGGCGACGAACACCCTTATTCGTCGCCCAAAGCATGTTTGGACGACGAAATTATCCGTCGCCTAAACATGATTTGGGAGAGGAATAACTAATTTTCTCGCTGGAACGTGCTTTGGGCGACGAAATTTGTCCATCGCCTAAACATTCTTTGGGCGACGAATAAGGGTGTTCGTCGCCCAAACCCTCTTTGGGCGACGAAATTTGTCCGTCGCCCAAACGAATTTTATTTTAAAAAAGAAAATTTTATTTAAATTATATATATGAATTTAATATTTAAAAAAAAAATCTTTATTCAAAAACTATATAAAACAAAATTAATAAATTTATATATCCAAAATATCCATACAAAGTAGAAACAATTTAATTAATACATACATACAAATAACTAATGGCCCCCTAGGTCAGTAGCATCATCGACACCGGTGGAGGAGTCTGGCATGCACTGGTCAATGTTGGGCGGCAGCACAAACCCAGGTACAATCCTGGCCAACTGGCCAAACATCTGCTGCATCTGCTGCACCTTACTCGTCTGCTCCGCATATGCCGCTCTCGATTCTTCTAGCAACTGGCCAAACATCTGCTGCATCTGCTGCACCTTACTCGTCTGCTCCGCATATGCCGCTCTCGATTCTTCTAGCTGACCCTTCAACAACTGCACTTCAGTGGTTAGGTTGACTAATTCTGCAGATGGCTGAGATGAAGACCCGGCGCTGAGATCACGAACCCGACCCGCTCCCATTCCGCGTATCTCCCTACCACGCCTAACACCCAGTGTCTCCGTCATAATACGAAGACCGGCATCGGGATCGGGGACTGAGATCGACTCCAACGGAGTGTCCGGAGGGTACTGGCTGGCCACCTCCTCCAAATAACTCGCCTTCTTGGCGAGCATCTCAGCCTTCAAAATATTATACACAAGTTAGGAATTAAGAAATCAAATACAAAAATTTAAATTTGTGAAATAAAACTAAAATATAAAAAACTAACGTGCTTCGCCTTGCCCTTGTCGTTGCCGGGTCGGGCATAAACATCCCCGTAGTTGTCGACCTCCGGAAATTGCGAACCAGCCTGAAAGAGAATGTAATGTTGACAAAAACTCAAACAATACTAAGGAATATATATATATATATATATTAAATTAAATAATAGCGCACCTGACGATACGACTCCACCCGGTATGAGAAGGGCATGGAACCACCATGATGATCAATCCTTGCGGGCGCTTTCCGGTTCTGAAGATTGGCATTCGACTTCCTCTGTTAAATATTAAGCAAATTGTAAATGCACATATTAGTGTATACACAATAAAGGAATAACATAAGAAAAAATAATTTTGAAGTCCTAAAATGATATAACATACCAAAAATTCCGGACTCTGAAAATGAGTGCACAACCACTGCCACTGATCAAGCCGAGCTGCCATCTCCGGAGGAGGGCTGGCCAATGCCTCATCTGCCGATCCAAACATGTTATATTCTCTGTGCAGCTTGTGCTTCCATTGTGTGTACACTTTTCTCAATAACTTCTCCATATACGTAGCTACATCCGGATCCTCCATCCGAATGTCATAGTTTACCTGAAAAAAATGCAATTATCAAATTGTTAGGAATGATCAAATTAATCATTTTATATTAATCGAAATATACTCACAGAAATGGAGCCCATAATGCTCCTCTTGATGGCGTCATCAACCTTTTCCCAACTGGGGAAAAGCATGGGGCATTCACCACGGATAATCGATCCGACAAAGGAAGCGAAAGTACTATGGACCTCCTTGCTCGGTCGTAGGTGACCTTGCTCAAGAATGATTCGAATCCTCTCGTTCATCGTGCGAGTGATTCGCGACGCCTTCAACCCTCTACTTATCCCCCTTGTGGTTTTGGTACCTAGAAAAGCAAATATAACATATTAATTTCACAGTAATCTTAAAACATCTAAATAAAATTAAACATAAACACAAGTGATGTGAAAACATTTTTCTTACTCTCTGATGATGAGGCAGTACGAGTGGATGATGCAACATTATCATATGCACCATAACGGTGACCACGTCGGGCCCTCCGTGCCGACTGAATCGCAGACCCAGTACTAGATGAGAGATCTGGGGGTATCGCCGGGGTCGATTCGCCCTGGGCTATGAGGTCGGGCTGTACTGCAGGGGCAGGCTGGGCTGCAGGGGCAGGCTGGGCTGCAGGGGCGGACATGGATGCTGAAGTGGACCTCCGAGATCCACCCCTGTTCGAGATCAAACTCATCTGCACAATTCAATAAATATTTATGTTAGTAAAAAAGAAAACTAAAGTAATAACTTACTAATCTGAATCACCATTATCAATTACTAATCTGAATCACCACTAGAAATACTCATTTCATCATCATCATCATCGATACCATCAACATCATCATCTTCATATTCATCTTCATCTTCATCTTCATCTTCATCATCTTCATCATCATCATCATCATCATCATCATCATCGATGAAATCATTAACATCAATTCGGGGAAGTGGCCCAAGATCAATTGATAAGGCATCGATCTCAATTGGAGGAACGTCATGTATCTCGACTTGTTGTATGATAACATCATTGTTGTATGGATTAGGTATGGTCGAAGATGAATCATCTTGATAGGCCACGTCATCCTGATTTTCTTTTTCCGGAATATCCCATATATTTCGATTCTGAATCATCTGAGCTACTTTCCAACCCACACCCGCCTTAGGGTCATCCAGATAACATACTGGTTTTGCCATTGTGGCAAGAATAAATGGATCATTCTCATACCATCGAGTGTTTGTATTCACAGATATTAAGTCGTAATCGAGTTTAATACTGTTGTTCCTATTCGGGTCTGTATTAAACCAATGACACTTAAATAACACAACTTGAAAGCGATGCGAGTACAAGACTTGATGTACACTCGTCAGCTTGCCGTAGAAATCAACCGTGCCAGTCTCCAAGTTCTCTACACAAACCCCGCTATTTTGAGTGCTCAAGATGGCATCTCGTTCTACAGTTAAAAACTTGACTCCATTCACATTACATCCAGAAAACGTTTCAACCCATTGAATACCACTCGCCAAACTCATTAACTCCTTGTATAACGGCGAATTATCATCAGTCAGCTTTTCCATCTGTTAAAAGACAATGGAATTAATATATTACAAAAAATTTACAAACACATGAACGAACTGATCATTATTGTCAGTAATCACTTACATGTTCCTTAAACCATTTAGGAAACAATTCCCGATGCTTTTTCTGTACACGTTCCATGTCCCATCTTGGATAGTCGCGGTTCATTAGTTCCTCATGATCAATGCGTAAAAAGTCAACTTTTTCGCAATTGTTGAGTATGAACCAATGAGCCACCTCTATATCGTGTTTCGAGAATTCAACAGCTGATTTAGGGGCTTCGCCAAATGGTCGTGTAATTTGAGAAAAGACAGAAAGTGTCTCATTTTTTTCACCACCGTCGTCGTTGCGTTGGGGGCGATTGAATGACGTCTCAACACTGCTGAGATACATTGCACAGTACGTGATGGATTCATTTGCAATGTATGCCTCTGCTATGGAGCCTTCGGGGCGTGCCCGGTTTCGGACGTACCTTTTGTAATTACCCAACATTCTGCAAATGTAATTACATAGTGAGAAAACTTTTGTGAGTAACATAGAGCTGAACTTGGAGAATAGTAATGAAATAGTTTAGAAATTGTTACCTTTCTATTGGGTACATCCACCGATAACTGACCGGCCCAGCAAGAATTGCCTCTTGCGGTAAATGTATCATTAAATGAATCATTATATCAAAAAAGGTCGGTGGAAATATTTGTTCAAATTTGCATAGGATGTACACAATCTCATCTTTCAATTTTGACATGTCCGACACGCGCAACGTCTTAGCGCAGATATGCTGAAAGAACCTCGACAACCCAACAATCGGTTCAACCACATCTTCGGGCAAAAACTTTCGAATACCCACCGGAATCAGACGTTGCAATAAAACATGACAATCATGACTTTTCAAGCCCAAAATTTTTCCAGAGTCGATTTTCACATTTCGAGAGATATTGGCCGCGTATCCATCTGGAAATTTGACCGATGCAAGAAACTTTAAGAATTCTTTCTTGTCCACAGGCTTCATGGTATAAAATAGATGTTTCTTTATCATTTTATCACCCTTCTTCGTTAACCACAAATGTTTCCTGATGCCCATTTCTTGCAAATCTTGTCGAGCCTTAATTGTGTCCTTTGATTTTCCCTCAATGCCCAAGATTGTCCCCACCAAACTTTCGCACACGTTCTTCTCAATATGCATTACATCGAGATTGTGCCTGATTTTCAACTTGGACCAATACTCCAACTCGAAGAATATCGACTTGTTTGTCCAATTTAGATGTGCAGGTGACCTTGGCATATTTCGTTCTTTGTTAGAGGGATGTTTACCAATCCGGCCAAATTCTAAGTTATTCAACTGCCTGAAGATGTCATCACCAGATAATTCTTTAGGTTTCACGCCCATCTCCTTTTTTCCGTCAAAGGCCTCCTTACTGTGACGCCATTTATGATCCCCCGGCAACCATCTTCGGTGGCCCATATAACATACTTTACCACCGTGCCAAGCGGAAGTTATATCTTTATTACAAGTAGGACATGCCATATAACTCTTGGTGCTCCAGCCTGATAAATTCCCATAAGCTGGGAAATCATTTATTGTCCACATGACTGCCGCACGCAAGGAAAACATTGTTTCGGTGGACTTATCATATGTCGGCACACCATTTTGCCACAATTCTTTCAGCTCATCAATCAACGGCCGCAAATATACATCGATCTCCTTTCCAGGGGATTGCGGTCCTGGAATTAATAGCATCATAATTGTGAATTATTTTTTCATGCATTTCCAGGGAGGCAAATTATAAGGAACCACGACCACTGGCCAAGTGCTGTGAGATGTGCTCATATTTCCGAATGAATTAAATCCATCAGTAGCAAGTCCTAATCTAACATTTCGTGCATCTGCTGCAAAATCCGGATATATCTTGTCAAATTCTTTCCATGCGCTTCTGTCTGCAGGATGTCTCATCACATCATCCTCAACCCGCTTATCTTTGTGCCACCTCATGTCACTTGCAGTATGTGTCGACATGTACAATCGTTGCAACCTTGGCTTAAGTGGGAAATAACGCAACACCTTTTGCGGAATCTGTTTCTTTCTCTCTACAGACTTGTTCTTATATCTCGGTTCATTGCACACAGGGCATTTATCCTTCCCTTGGTGTTCTTTGTAAAACAATACACAATCATTCTTGCATGCATGAATCTTTTCATATCCCAAACCGAGATCTTTCAACACCTTATTCGCAAGATAATGGGTTTCAGGTATATGATTGTTCTTTGGAAGCATTCGTTTCAAAATCCCCATCAACTGATCATAACTTCGATTCGAATGTTGATTAAGTACTTTCCAATGCATTAATACTTTCCAATGCATTAACTCCACAACAGCAGTTAGCACTGAGAACTCTTCACAACCAGAGTACAATTCCCGCTGAGCTTGTTTCAACAATCTCTCGTACTTATCAAACTCTTCTCTTTGGACTTCGGGCAACCCATCATCTTGATCCATATTATCGCTCTCTGTATCATCCTGACTGACTTCGTGATCTAGCGATGCATATGGATAAGCATCGTTTATTATGCCCATCACTTGGTCATTATCATCAGCAACAGATTCAGTAGGCTGCAGAATTGTTCGGGTCTCCGAGGACGTCGAAGCATAAACTCTCGGTTCTCCATGATAATACAATGTCGTATAGTTGTGTGACATCCCATATTTCACCAAATGAATTCTGACTTCACGCACTGTCTTCCATAAAGAGTTGTTACAATTCCGGCACGGACACCTTATATTATTCTGAGCATTGACATGTTCCTGTGCAACTTGGATAAATGACTCGATCCCATACAAATATTCATCACAAACACGATTCGTATTACGTATCCACTGTCGGTCCATGATGCCTGTTTCCATATTACACGACAATTAGAAAACGATGCGTCACCATTCTTCGTCTCCTTATGCCTCCGGTAAGGGCCCTATCCCATTCGAGAATGCACATATGTGTCGTGGTTGTTGGCTCACACGACGTAGTTTCGATCTGGGAAAATTTCGGCAGCATCTCCCTATGGTTCTCCAAGTGCACGACGTAGATATTTAAAACAAATATCTAGTATGCACTCGAAGAACACATAAGGAGATGTTGCCGAAATTTTCTCAGATCAAAACCACATCACATGAACCGCTAACCACAACACATAATTGTGCACTCCCAAACTGTCCATGGGTAATTTGGACAATTCAAGAATCATATTGGAGCGCAGTCACGCCAAGCGCCCATGCGCGCGTCCAATAGACTCTCGAACGGGTCTAAGGTGAATTTAAATTTAGTGTACAAAGTTATCCACTGATAACTTCGCACGACTAGTTAAATGTACAAAGTTATCGATTGATAACTTCGCACAAGCGCTTCGTGCCACATGACCTCACCCAGTACTCGAGGAGTGCTGGACTACGTCATCGGAAATTTTGCAATTACAACTAAACTAAATGTAACATACAAACTAAATTATAATTAATCT
>NC_141371.1:14920226-15096173 GCF_963921425.1 Dryas octopetala
GTCACTGTAAGTAGACCTTACTTATTCAACCATTAGAGTATTCACCATATATGAGTGTGTGTGTGGAAGATAGAGATGCCATATATTGAAGTGGCCAGAAGCATCGCGTACAAATGTTTAATTATATTCAAAAATTGTGATTAATGTTGAGTACTGCCGGAGGAACGTAATAATTTAACTTAGGTCAACAATGTCAACATGGAGGCACATATATCCAACTGGCAGAGGCTTTTTTCTAGTTAATTAACAAATAAAAACAGGCCGCGAATCTTAGACTCTTAATTACTCAACCGATCGATTTAGAGTAAGTATTGCTTAAATTCCATTCAGGTCATATATGTGGACAAATGACCTCTTGTTTAGGTGCTTCACAGCTCTTATTTGTACATATATGTTAAGATGACCTACACGTCACGGATGTGTTGCACAACTTGCACTCATCAAGTTGATCTTGTTAATTTGAACCTATGGGGTGAACTTAATTGTGATTTATGATCCCATCATGTGCTGGAGGTTGAGTTAAATTAATTTAGGTACGTAACGTCGCAAGCTAGCTAACCCGAGTTTAAAAAATTATTCATACATATATATGTTGAGTTTTTATTTAACATATTTTAACTTGATCAAATTGAGTTTGAGTCTCGAATCAAATTAAAGAGTTTCATGCTGAGCTTGGATTGACTCTTAACCCCACCAAATCTATGCTAATTAGTAATTATACCTTTACAAAGGATTTTCTTATAAATTTTAAAACACTTCCGGTCTTTATCTAAAAACTATTTTTTTAAAGGAGCTAAGTCTAATTATCTCATTTTTAAATCTCTAAATGACTAAAAGAATAAAATATAAGAAAGACCGGTGAGGGATGGAGAGGCGGAGACAAATTTAGGAAACTTTTTTTTTTTTTTTTCATTGGGTGGGCTGGGTAAAAAATATAGGTGTATTATTATTTTTTTTTTTTTTAATATGGGGCGGGCTATAGCCCACCTAGCCCACAGTGTAGATCCGTCACTGTAATTAGACCTTACTTATTCGATCAACCATTAGGGCCCGTTTGTTTTACCTTCTTAATAGGAATTGGCTTAGTTAAGACCTTAATCTTATGTTTGGTGAGCTTATGATTAAAAAAAATGGGGCTTAGTGAATCCCCTCTAACTTAAATGAACCTCCTTAGATGGGCTTAGTGAAACCCATGAAAAAGTGGAGGATTAGATAGTACCCTCTTGACTTGCCTCACCATCGTCACATGAAGCTTCACCATTATCACCGGACCTCTTCCCTATGACGCCTCCACTATCGGCCACCAGTCACCTCCGCAACTCCAGCCCTCCGGCGGCTTGCCCAGCCACCTGCGCGCAGCCCAGCCCATCTCAGCCACCCGCTCGCATCCTAGTTCTCCGGCTGCTTGCCCAGCCACCCGCGCGCAGCCCAGCCTAGCCCAACCACCCGCTCGCAGCCCAGCTCTCCAGCGGCTTGCCCAGCCACCTGCGCGCAGACCACCCCAGCCCAGCCACCCGCTCGCAGCCCAGCTCTCCGGCGGCTTGCCCAGCCAACCGCGCGCAGCCCAGCCACCTACGCGCAGACCACCCCAGCCCAGCCACCCGCTCGCAGCCCAGCTCTCCGGCGGCTTGCCCAGCCACCTGCGCGCAGACCACCCCAGCCCATCTTGTGTTTTCTGTCTTTTCTGTGAGATTTGCGAAGTGGGTATTGTCTACTTATTTGGTTTTTTCCTGTTTGTGCGGTTTGGTTATTTGAAATTTCATTTGGTTGTTGTGATTTTATGAAGTGGGTGTTAAATTTTCTGGTTTGCGTATGAGATGGATTCAAATATGTATCTCCATCTTGTTAGTCCTGCACTACACCAAACATAAAGGCAGTTCTTAGCTAATTTAGTTCATGCCAAGCTAGTACATGCCAGTGCATATAGATAATTCATGCCAAGACAGTCCTGTGAAACAAACGAGTCCTTAGAGTATTAATCACCGTATATGAGTGTGTGTCGAAGATAGAGATGCCATATATTGAAGTGGCCGGAAGCATCGCGTGCAAATGTCTAATTATATTCAAAAATTGTGATTAATGTTGAGTACTGCCGGAGGAACGTAATAATTTAACTTAGGTCAACAATGTCAACATGGAGGCACATATATCCAACTGACAGAGGCTTTTTTCTAGTTAATTAACAAATAAAAACAGGCCGCGAAAAAATCAAGTAAGGAAAACGTTCATATAGATATATTGGAGGGCTAAGTCCTACCTACTTACATGATGAGTGAAGGTAGAGATTACCCCAGGAAAGATCGACAGACCATGTTAATTATTAAAGATATTCGAATCCTCTGCTAGTTGTTTTTCTTGACTTTTAATTTTAGTCGTTTAATATAAATCCAAAAGTTGGTGAGAAAACTTGGTCCACTTTTCTATTAAACCTCCAGTTAAGCTCTTTTTTTCAACACCACGTACTGCTTATCCTCTAAGGCTCCAAAGAGTAGACCAAACAGTATGGTGAGGATTTTGCTGCCAAAGTTTCAGAGAGTTGCAAGCACCTACAGAAGTCTGTATCCAATTAGACAATATGGGTTCAGTAGTTGTATCCATTCACTTGTAGAAATCACCTCAAGAAAGGTCATTAAACCAGCATCTCCAACTCCTCATCACCAAAGAATTCTCACTCTCTCTCTTTTGGACCAACTGTTTCCTCCTACCTTATACTCTTCCATCCTATTTTTCTACACCCCAAGCTCCCAGCACAATGCCACTCCTGATTTTGCTTCCAAAGCTTCAGAGAGTTGCAAGCGCTTACAAGAGTCTCTATCCAAAACTTTGGTCCACTTCTATCCATTGGCTGGCCGACTCAAAGGTCCTGCCTCCATTGACTGCAATGATGAAGGGGCTTATTTTGTCGAAGCCCGAGTTAACTGTCAGCTCTCGGACTTTCTCAAACAACCCCAACCAAACTTACTCAACCACTTTACCCCCCAATATGATCCGAAAACGGCCCAGTTAATCTTGGGTTCTGTTATTTTGCTTGTTCAAATCAGTGTTTTTAACTGTGGAGGAATTGCTATTGCGGTTTCCCCTTTACACAAGATTGCAGATGGAACCTCACTCTACACCTTTGTACGAACATGGGCAGCCATAAATCGTGATCAACATGATGGTTTCGTGCTACCGGAATTTAATGGAGCGTCTCTGTTGCCACCTAGAGAGTTGTCCATGCCCACCAATAACACCTCAGACATCAAGACTCAAAGTTTAACGACGAAAAGGTTCGTGTTTAACGTGTCAAATATGGCAAGTCTCAAGGCCAAGGTTGGGGGTATAGTCCAAGAGTTCAGTCCCACAAACATACAACTAGTTTTGGCCATCATCTTAAGATGTGCTATTGCTGCTTCTGGTCAGGATCATAAATCAAGGCCGACGGTACTATCCCAAATGGTGAATCTGCGCCGGAGAATGGTCCCGGAAATACCCGAAAATGCAGTGGGGAATTGGTTTTGGTCAGTTCCTTTGGTATTCAAAGAAACCGAGACAGAATTACACGAGTTGGTGTGTACTATGAGGAAAGGATTAAGAAGATTTTGCAGTGACAAGGCAAACAGGTTTAAAGGTGATGATGGATTCTTGGTGGTCTCTGAGTGTCAGAGAGAGAGAGGTGATCTCTTTAAGAACACCAAGGGCGGCATCAATCTTTATTGGACCACAAGTTTGTGCAAGCTCCCTATATATGAAATGGATTTTGGGTGGGGGAAACCTGTATGGGCCACTAGCCAACGAAGCGACCATAAGAACCTAATTTTGTTGGTGGATACAAAAAAAGGGGATGGTATTGAAGCTTGGGTTACGCTCGAAGAAAAAGAAATGGCCAAATTTGAGTGTGATGAGGAGCTACTTGCATTTGGTTCTCTCAACCCCAGCACAATTGGTAATGATCACTCTAACTTGGACCCCCATTCAAAGCAAGTTTGATGTTTTATGTTTCTTAATATATAAAGTCAGATCCAGGTGAAAGTTAAAGCCCAAATAATTTAAACAAAAAGGTATGCATAGCCTTGGTGTTTATGAGAGGTGCAATGGCCAATTCTCGTACCAGCCACTTTTGGACATTAAATTATTATACTAAATAATGCTCTATTTACAACCTTATGCCACAAGAATAATCAGCTGTGTCATTCAATTTAAATTATATATATACATACTGATCATATGCATGCAAATTAACATGATATGATGATATCATACAAAAAAAACATCATGATATGATATATGATATCAATGGCACGTATATAAAATTTTAAACATAATTAGTATAATGCGTAGTTAAGAATGATTGTTGCATAACGGCCAAAAAAAAAATGAATGATTGTTGGATTGAATATTTGCCCATAAACTACAAGAAAATGGTCAATAAGAACGTTCATTCTTGAGACCAATACACCACCATCACAACAAGAAACTCAAAGAATCACCAATAATAGAAAGGTTTTAACAAAATTTCGTTTAAATTTGCTAACAAAAAGGTTTTTTCCCAACCAAAAACAATTTAAACAAACTCTAAAGTTATAAATTTTGAACATTACCATGATTGAGAGCTCAATTGCTAGATCACTATATATAAGTCTGTAACACATTAATAATAACTTTACTTGAGGGATCATCGAGTAGCACCCTAGGAGACAATGAGCAAAATGCGATGGATACTCAATACGGGAAATGGAGCTCGAGCACTACTCGAGAGGAAGGTTGATATTCACAAAATTCATGCCGGAAATCAACCCCAACTTCAATGGAACCTGCAACCTCCACCAATACCAATTAATTTTATCTACCATATATCAACCTCCTCACAAGCCACATACTATCTTCATTCAATTCAAACAATAAAGGAAAAAAAAAAACAAAAATCATCTCAACGCTAGAAATTTTTTTGAAAACTTTACAAGTGGTTCTATGTGCGTGACGAACTATACTCACAACTATGTGGGTAGATATGTGCACGCGAGATGGTAGGCATGTCCTCACGGTGACTTGGTGGTTTGACGGACCTATGCTCACAACTTAGCTAGTGAGGTTGGTTTATGCTTGTAGTTAGTGAAGTGGCCGGGTCGTGGCGACTTGGTGGTTCGGCGAGTGGGATGTCGTCGACAGTTTTTGTCATGGCATATGTGACTCGGTGAAATTGTGAGACAAGAAGTTGGAGGGGTTTGGTTGTTTCTAGAGGGGAGAGTCAGACAAGTTTGGAAAGTTGAAAAATTTTGTTTTATTTAGAGACATTTAACTTTTTGTTTTTTAAAACAATAATTTTATAAATATAACCCTTGAGTAGCTTGAATCTCATTCGAGTAGTTCTTAAACCCTATGAGCAATGCTCGAGGGGTATTTTAGCAGTACTTATGGTATGCTCAAGCAAATACTCGAGGGCTATATTTTTAAAACTCTAAAAAAAATGCTAAAATATCTGAATTTTGACTAGTTTTTCAGAATTCCCCTTCATTCAGTCTTATCCGGAGTTTTGAATTGTTGATTCACAAGGAGTGGACCTGCTCTATACATCATATGTTTAGAAAAGGAAGAGGACTTCTGATGGGCTTATCCTTGATTTGGGTTGTATGGAAGATCTCTGGGGGATCAATAGGCCCAGATTAGCCCCTGATAGTTTCTACTTTTTTTGGGTTTAGGCCCACCCCTAGTACTGGAGCCCACATAGCAATCAACACCCGCCTTTTCGTTTGATTTGAAACACATTCTGATTTTTTAAAAAATAATGAAATGGGTGAGGGTGAGGGTGAGGAGTTGTCTGTTTCGGTTAGTAAGAAGGGTAAGAGGGGTAGACCAAGTAAAAAGGACACGGGTTCACGAAAAAAACGCAAAACTGAGGATACCAATGTGGAAGGAAAATCTCTGAGTGTAAATGATAAGTCTTCTGCTGATTCCATTAGCAAGACAACGTTAATTGTGTGCCCTCCTTCTGTATTTTCAACTTGGGTAACACAGCTAGGAGAACACACTAGGCCAGGCAGATTGAAGGTGTATATGTATTATGGGGATCGGACTCGCAATGCTGAAGAGCTTAAGAAGTATGATATAGTGTTGAGTACATATAGTATTCTGGCTACTGAACATTCTTGGACAAGCTCCCCTGTTAAAGAGATTGAGTGGTGGCGGGTGATTTTGTATGAGGCACACATGATAAAGAATGTCAATGCTCAACAAAGTCAAGCTGTAACTAATTTGAAGGCTAAGCGAAGGTGGGTTGTTACAGGAACACCAATCCAGAATGGCTCATTTGATTTATTTTCTTTGATGGCATTCTTGCGGTTTGAGCCTTTTTCAATTAAGAGCTACTGGCAAAGCTTGGTGCAGCGCCCGCTTGCTCAAGGTAACAAGAAGGGGCTCTCACGTCTGCAGGTAATATGTGCTCCCATTTTTGTTTTTGTTTTCTTTCTTTTTTTTCAATTATTATTATTTTTTTGTATAAACAGATTTGGATCTATGCAACGGAACTATGCATCACATGCAATTTTCTCCTCTTATACTCTGTTTATTTGCATGGTTAGGTGCTCTGTTAGATGATTTTCAAAATCATTAAAAGTTGCACCTCTTCATAATAGACACAATTCTACAGGCTAGAATTAAATTTTTTTTTTAATTGATAAAAATTCATTTAAAAGTCATGTCTCAAATAAAAAGGCATGTATGAAGGGGTATGGTGACTTTTGGAAAAGTCACATACATCTGCAATATCTCTATATAAGGAGATGGCATATGGGCAGAAAAAATTAACAAAATTCTTTCGATTATCTTCCATCTTTCATATATATATAAAAAGCTTTCACATTTCAATTTTCTAGAGCATTGAAGTGTGTATCTCTTGAGTGTTCTTGTTCAAGTTCTTGAAGTTGTTTGGGGTAGATCTTCGTTGGTGCAAGACGCAGGCTACTATATCAGTTTTTGAGACTTCATTGTATCCACAAGGCTTAATTGCAATCCCCTTGCACACTCTGTTGTGGGAGCAATTAAAGTCTGAAAGAAAGCGTATTTACATACGTGCCTTGAAGCCGAGTTCGAGATCGTTCGTGACGGTTGTTGTGTTTTTGTATATTTGAGTTACTGGAATTTTTGAAGAGCCATTCACCACCTTTTGTTCTAACAATTTTCAGACTTTAATTTCTTTGAAATGGCATCTTCACTAAAAGATTTTTCTGCAAACTTTGTCAAACTTGATCGATTCGAGGGCACCAATTTTCGTCGTTGGCAAAAGAAGATTCATTTTCTCTTGACAAGTCTTCATGTGGTTTATGTGCTTACTACACCAAGACCTGCGGAACCAGAAGAAGATGTGAATGAGGAACTGGATACACAAAGGAGGAGGATCAAATGGGACAACGATGATTATATATGCAAGGGGCATATTTGCAACGCTATGTCTGATGCTTTGTTCGATATTTACCAAGAATATGAAAGTGCAAAAGCAATTTGGGATGCGCTGGAGGCCAAGTATACATCTGAAGATGCTACAAGTAAGAAATTTCTAGTATCCAAATTTTTCAATTATAAGATGATTGATACTAGGCCCATTATCGAACAATTCCATGAATTAACACACATGCTAACCCAATTTTCTCATCATACAATGAATATGGATGAGACCGTGGTTGTGTCTGCTATTATAGACAAGCTTCCTCCTTCCTGGAAGGAAATTAAGAAAGACCTCAAGCATAAAACTGAGGATATTACGCTTGAGCAACTTGGACAGCACCTTCGCATTGAAGAAGAATGTAAAACTCGCGATAAGGTGGATGAGGATGGTACATCCTCTAAGGTCCATATGGTTGAGAAAGATTCTCACCAAGGGAAGAAACGAAAAAGTAACAACCACAACAAGGTGACCTCCAAGTCAAACAAGAAAAAGAAAGGATCATGCTTTCACTGTGGCAAACCAGGACATTATAAAAATGAATGTCGTCTACTCAAGAATAAACAAACAGGAGACAACAAGTTTGTGGCTATGATATCCGAAGTTAATTCTATTAATGATGACAAATCATGGTGGATAGATTCGGGTGCAACCAAACATGTTTGCAAAGATCGTAGCTTTTTCAAGACATATGAAGAAAGCAAGGAAAATGATGTTCTTTATATGGGTAATACATCAACCGCCACAGTCAAGGGCAAGGGCACTGTTGAATTGGAATTCACTTCTGGAAAAATTCTAACCCTTACAAATGTTCACCATGTTCCTGAAATAAGAAAAAATTTAATTTCAGGTGGTCAACTCAATAAGAATGGATTCAAACTTGTTTTCGAATCCGACAAATTTATTTTGACCAAGGGTGGGATTTTTGTAGGAAAGGGTTATTATTGTAATGGCATGTTTATGATGAATATTAATAAAAGTGTTACTTCTGCTTATATTGTTGAGTCTTTATCTCTTTGGCATAATAGATTGGGTCATGTGAACTTACGAAAGATAAATGATATGGTTCATCTTAATTTAATTCCTAAACACATAAATGATATGAATGATTCTTGCACTACTTGTTCACACACAAAAATTGTAAGAAAACCTTTTCCCAAGATTGAAAAATCTTCAACTATCTTACAATTAATACATAGCGATGTATGCGATTTACATGGCACACCCACTATGGGTGGTAAGAAATATTTTGCTACTTTTATTGATGATTTTTCTAGATTCTGTTATGTTTATCTTATGACTTCAAAAGATGAAGTATTAAATAAGTTCAAGATCTTCAAAACTGAAGTAGAGAACTTATGTGAAACCAAAATTAAGTATATCAGAACAGATAGAGGAGGGGAATACCAATTCCCATCTTTTTGTGAAGAAGTAGGTATAGTCCATGAGACTTCCATTGCCTACACACCTCAACAAAATGGGGTGGCCGAAAGAAAAAATCGGACCCTAATGGAAATGGTAAACGCCATGCTCTTAAATGCAAGTTTAAGTAAAGGCTATTGGGGGGAAGCTTTATTAACAGCTTGTCACATACAAAATCGGGTACCTAATAAAAGGTCCAAGATTACCCCATATGAATTATGGTTCAAAAGGAAACCAAATTTGGGTTATCTTAGAATTTGGGGCTGTAGAGCCATTGTAAGGTTACCACAACCAAAGATAACCAAGTTAGGTCCAAGGGCCATTGAGTGCATTTTCTTGGGCTATGGAGAGCATAGCAAGAGTTATCGATTTTTAGTTATAGAATCAAATAATTCTATAAATGTTAATACCGTTATAGAATCAAGAGATGTCATTTTTTTTATGAATCTAGATTTAAGTCCATTTCTAAAGATTCTCATGAAATGGTACCTTTTGAAAAACAAGTGGACACACCACTTGAAAATCAAACGGATGCACCACTTGAAGAAAGAGTGGAAGTACCTCTTGGGAAGAGACGAATTGAAAATTCAAACTCTTCTCAAGGAAATACTTTTTCAAGTCAAAATGGTGAACTTAGAAGAAGTAAAAGGAAAAAGATTGATAAATCTTTTGGACCTGATTTTGTTGTGTATCTTGTTGATGGAACAAGGGATACAATCAGTCGGCAAACTATGGTTACACCAAGTCTAGAGCCCGACCCTCTTACCTATGAACAGGCAATGAAATCACAAGATGTGGCTTTTTGGAAAGAAGCTATTAATGATGAGATGGATTCTATCATGGGCAACCAAACTTGGAAATTGGTTGACTTGCCTCTCGGTTCTAAACCTATTGGGTGCAAATGGATTTTTAAAAAGAAGATGAAGGTCGATGGCACAATCGAAAAATTTAAGGCAAGGTTAGTAGCTCAGGGATTTACCCAAAAAGAGGGTATTGACTACTTTGACACATATGCACCAGTTGCAAGAACGTCAACTATTAGGATACTCATTGCCTTGGCATCTATTTATAAATGGGAGATCCATCAAATGGATGTAAAGACCGCATTTTTAAATGGCGATCTAGATGAGGAAATTTACATGCACCAACCAAAAGGGTTTGTTATGCCTGGTCAAGAGCATAAGGTATGTAAATTAGTCAAATCATTGTATGGCTTGAAACAAGCACCCAAACAGTGGCATAATAAATTTGATCAAGTCATAATTGCCAATGGGTTCAAGGTCCATCAATCGGACAAGTGTGTTTACAGTAGATTTAATAAAAATGTGGGTGTTATTATATGCTTGTACGTAGATGACATGCTCATTTTTGGAACTAATCTAGAAACTGTAAATGAAACAAAGGCTCTACTCTCTTCAAACTTTGACATGAAAGATTTGGGAGTAGCAGATGTGATTCTTGGTATAAGAATCAAGAAGTGTGGTAATTCTTTAGTATTAACTCAATCACATTATATTGAGAAAATATTAAAGAAATTTGGTTATTTTGATAGTAAACCAGTTTCTACACCATTTGACTCAAATGTCAAGTTAATTTCTAATAAAGGAAGAATAATTGATCAACTTGAATACTCTAGGGTGATAGGGTGTTTAATGTATGCAATGACATGCACCAGGCCAGACATTGCATTTGCAGTTAGTAAACTTAGCAGGTTTACATGTAATCCAAGCCAAGAACATTGGCATGCCATCTCAAGGGTTTTTAGATACTTAAAAGGTACCATGGATTATGGCATATGGTATCAAGGTTATCCTTCAGTTCTAGAAGGATATACAGATGCAAATTGGGTTGATCATGATGATCATAAGTCCACAAGTGGATGGATTTTCTTACTTGGCGGAGGTGCTATTTCTTGGGGATCCAAGAAACAATCATGTATCTCGGATTCAACAATGGCATCTGAGTTTGTGGCCTTAGCTTCATGCAGTAAAGAAGCCGAATGGTTAAGGGATTTGTTAGTAGAAATCCCAATATGGCCAAAGCCTATGCCTCCAATTTCTATACATTGTGACAGTCAAGCAACTTTGTCACGTGCCTACTGCCAAGTTTATAATGGAAAGTCAAGACATATAGGTCTAAGACATAGTTATGTGAGGCAACTTATAACAGATGGAGTAATCACCATTGATTTTGTGAAATCATGCCAGAACTTGGCAGATCCATTAACAAAGGGTCTTGCAAGGGACTTGGTGATGAAAACATCAAGAGGGATGGGTCTTAAGTCCATTACTTAAATCACGAATGAGGGAAACTCAACTCAACGCTTGAAGAAATTTCAAGTTCTTGGGTTCAATGAGCAAAGTACTTCGTTTAGTGTGGTTGTTAGCACTATGCATATAAATATATCATCCCAAGGTTTATAGTGCTTAGTTTTCTGTAATGTATAGTTTAGGTTGAAATTTTTCCTTAACAAGTATGGATAAGTGTGGAATTACAGAGGCACTTCATACTTGCCTATGTGAGTGTAGAAGGTGGTGCTGCTTTCTATGAGATTAAAGGACTTATCTCTAAAGCACTCATGAAGTGGTTATAGACCCAAGGCCAATCCACGGGTCAGTTTTACAAACATATGGATGGAACCAAGATGTGAAAAAGAATGTGTGAGATACTTCCGGTTAGATGGAGGGAATAACAAGTTCAAAGCCAAGGCTACTTGTCATTTCTTCTAACTTTGAAGTATTTTCACTAAAACTAAGATTTTAAGTCCGAAAGACATCTTAGTCTAGGCATTCAATTTCCAAGAACATACTCAAGGAATTTTCAAAAAACCGTTTTTTCAAATATATATTATTTTCATATATAATTTTGAAAATGGTGGAGGATTGTTAGATGATTTTCAAAATCATTAAAAGTTGCACCTCTTCATAATAGACACAATTCTACAGGCTAGAATTAAATTTTTTTTTTAATTGATAAAAATTCATTTAAAAGTCATGTCTCAAATAAAAAGGCATGTATGAAGGGGTATGGTGACTTTTGGAAAAGTCACATACATCTGCAATATCTCTATATAAGGAGATGGCATATGGGCAGAAAAAATTAACAAAATTCTTTCTATTATCTTCCATCTTTCATATATATATAAAAAGCTTTCACATTTCAATTTTCTAGAGCATTGAAGTGTGTATCTCTTGAGTGTTCTTGTTCAAGTTCTTGAAGTTGTTTGGGGTAGATCTTCGTTGGTGCAAGACGCAGGCTACTATATCAGTTTTTGAGACTTCATTGTATCCACAAGGCTTAATTGCAATCCCCTTGCACACTCTGTTGTGGGAGCAATTAAAGTCTGAAAGAAAGCGTATTTACATACGTGCCTTGAAGCCGAGTTCGAGATCGTTCGTGACGGTTGTTGTGTTTCTGTATATTTGAGTTACTGGAATTTTTGAAGAGCCATTCACCACCTTTTGTTCTAACATGCTCTAGCTCCTATCATTGTTTTTCTATATTACACAACAATTGCTTGTTTTGGAAAAAAATTTGAACATAATAGATTAGATTCTTTGACAATTTCGAAATTATTCTTATGCTGTTTATGTTGCCCTTTCCACTTGTAATAGATTAATCGACATGGATCGAAGTGAAGGAGTGTAACATGAAATCGTTCCTTTTGAGTCTTTGGCACATGATCTTTAGTATCTCAATTGCTCATGAAACCAAACTTTACTAGACCACTCAAGCCCCCTTTCTTCCTTCACTCTAAATAGGGTCTGGAGGAGAGCAAATTGCTTTTCTCCGAAATAATTATTTAGATGACAGGTTAGAGATGATTGAAGACATGGTTGATAGATGACTTACAACCAGGACTGTCTTCTCCTTTTCTTTTGTCTGTTTTTTTTTTTTTTTTGTATTTATAAGCGTAATCAAAGGCCTTAAAAGTCCTTGAATATTTTTTATGCATACTTTTTTCATTTTTTGTGCTTTATTTCAATATTTTGTATTTCTGCTTTCTTTTCCAGTTATCCTAAAAATTAAGTATACAGAATCATGTCTATCTGTTTTCTTTTTCCAAAATTCAAGTTGGGCCTAATGCGTATTGCTAATGCTTCAGGTTCTAATGGCAACACTTTCTTTGCGAAGAACAAAAGACAAGGGACTGATTGGATTGCCACCTAAAACTCTAGAGACTTGTTATGTGGAACTTTCTGGTGAAGAACGTGAACTGTATCATCAGATGGAGGCTGAAGCAAAGAGTGTTGTGAGGAATTACATGGATTCTGGTAGTTTAATGCGCAACTATTCCACCATACTTAGCATAATCTTACGACTTCGCCAGATCTGTACTGATCTGGCGTTGTGCCCTTCTGATCTCAAATCACTTTTCCCTTCTAGCAATATTGAAGGTATTGGAAAGACTGTTATGTTGGTGCATCTTTGGTTTTTATTTCATGTAATTCAACTTCACTTCACGTGCATGCTAACTAGGTTCCATGAAACTGTTAAACTACTATTTTATTATACAGTTCTGTCCAGTTTAAATTTTTATCCTTCATCAGTTAACTTAATTGGCCAAGCGTGTCTGGATTTTTGTTCTATTCAATTACGCTCTCAACTTCTCATGCTGTTCGCTGCTTATGGACATGACCATATTGGTGGTCATGTCATTTGGGATGCCGCACAATGTTGTCCACTTTACAATTTTATGGACGGAAGATTTTTCTTACTTTCTTAATATGCTCACTAGTCACTACTTCATTTTAATTAAAGAAAAGATTACAGCTTGTCCTTGGTTTGGAAATCCCATCTGAATGGATCATGTCCTTGGTTTCATTACATGTTTTTTTTAAGCCCCTTAGTGCGGGCCTTAATGTAAGAATTAAATGGACTAATACATTGTTCTACTCGGAGTCAATATTACACTAATACTTAAGATACAAGTAATTGTTGTAAATATATTGTTATATGTGGCTATTCCTGTAATTAGTTGTAGGGGCATACTAGTAAATATTCTAAACCTAGTAAACCCTACTTCTATATAAGGATATTTATAACATGAATAAGAAGGACTGATCATATTCTCTCTGCCTCCTCTCTTCCACAAACCCTAGATTTTCACATACTTTTACAACACGTTATCAGCACGAAAAGCTCTTTAGATTGTGGATCGCCAAACAAAAGAGGATCATCATTCAATCCGTTCTTCAATCAATCAAGCACGAGAAGCTCTTTGGATTGTGGATTGTGGATCGATAAACGAAAGAGAATCATCCTTCAATTTGTTCTTCAACCAAGTAGGTTTTATAAAATAATTTTATGTTCATGGTTATTTAACCTTGATTGATTGAAAAATCCTCATGAAGCATGAACCCTAGATTTATGTGATTGATTTATTTGGGTTTATATATTTTATACATGCTTTCTTGGATTGAATGATTAAAATAAAAAGAGGAAGAATTTTTGGGTGATCGGGAAACCACCCCGAGCAGCAGCCCCGCGCTTCCAACTCCCGCTGCCTGCAGCAGCCCCGCTGCCTTGCGCGCTGCCAGCGCCTTGCAGCAGCCTCTCGCTGCACCCTGCCAGCAGCAGCTTCGCTGCCCACCAGGCAGCCCACCAGGCCAGCAGCCCCTCCTCCAGCAGCCAGCAGCAGCGCCCAGCCTTGCTGCCAGCAGCCCCTCGCTTCGCTGCCAGCAGCAGCCCGCAGCAGCCCTTCTCGCAGCAGCAGCCTTGCTGCCCTCGCTGCCTGCAGCAGCCCCTCGCGCGCTTAGCACACCACCTCGCATGCTGCCAGCAGCCAGCCAGCAGCCCAGCAGGTCCAGCTTTGCTGCAGCCTAGCAGCGCAGCCCAGCCCAGCAGAGCAGCGCACAAGGCCCAATTGGCCAGCAGCCCAGCAGGCCCGCCACGCAGGCGCCACGTCAGCGCCACGCTGGCAGCCCAGCAGGCCCACCACGCCACTGCCACGTGGACGCCACGCAAGCGCCAAGTCAGCTGCCACGCAGATGCCACGCAGGCAGCCAAGCCGCTACCACGTCAGCGCCATGCAGGCGCCACGTCAATGCCACGTCGCTGCCACTCCCACGCTGACACATGGCGAGCCTCCTGAAACTTTGTAAAAAGGAGATGTTAATTCTTGTCATGCCTGGAGTTTGAACCCAGGACCTCTTGGGTACCAAGAGTGCACCTTTACCACTGTGCTGCTGATAGTTTATTGTTAGTATGCAGACCTTTTAAGATATATACCCTAAATGCTAGAAACTTTTATTCAAATAATTTTGTGATGTTTTTCTGTTCTACTTGGGTATATGAATATTTTACTTGTTTAAATTTTTGCACTAGAATATATGTGTAGAAATTGCAGGTAATTAATGAACCAATAGTTCATACATAAATATTGAACCTGTAGCTTCAATAATGCCATATAAGGAACTTGAAGTTTCCTTTATAATTTCACCATACATGATAAAACCAGTAGATTTTACATGTCTATACCATGTTATAGAACTTGAAGTTCTTATTTATTGTTTATGGATATTATTGCCCGAAGCACTAATCATGATTATTTGTTCCTTTCAACCAAAGAATGTCAAATCTCAACAAGCTTGATTTCGTCGCTTTGGAAGTTTCCGGAAGAAACTATCTAAAGTGGACTCAAGATGTTAAGCTTCATTTGACTGCCAAGAAGATGAGATCGACAATCAATGCAGACAATGTTGTCGCAGAATCTCTTAAGGCAAGTGCCATGATCTTCATTAGGAAGCATATGGAAGAAGCACCCCAAGTTGAGTACCTCGCTGAAGAGGATCCACGAGCTCTTTGGGTTGCTCTGGAAGAGCGGTTTGACCATCAAAAGACCATTTTCTTGCCTGAAGCAAGACATGATTGGCAGAACATTCGTTTCCAGGATTTCAAATCCGTGAATGAGTATAATTCGGAGATCTGCCGGATCCGGTCGCTCCTCAAATTTTGTGGGGAGGAGCTCACCGAAGCTGACCTATTGCAGAAGACTTTCTCCACCTTCCCTGCCTCCTGTTTGGTCCTGCAGTAACAATACAGGGAGAGGAATTTTACCAAGTTCTCGGCATTGATCACCACTCTGTTGCTCGCTGAAAAGAACAACAACTTATTAATGAGAAATGATCAAGCCCGACCTGTCGGTACTAAAGCAGCACCATTGCCTGAAGCAAACGCTGTTACTTATCGCGATGCAAACCGCGAAAGAGGATACCGAGGTCATGGAAAGGGCACAAAGTCTGACCGCCCGAGATATGGAAGGAAAGGTTCTCAGAGGAATGACCTGTATGACGGAGGCCAACGTGGCCATGACCCACGTGGTAGAAACCACGGTCCCTCGGCCCTAAGAACTCGAAATGAGAGGAACACTGGTCCAACCCGTCGCCACCAGAATCAGAATCAGAATGATCTCTGTTACCGATGTGGAGGAACTGACCACTGGTCCCGCACCTGCCGTGCATCAGCGCAAGCTGTAAATGAGTATCACGCCAGTCGCGGAACTCGAGAGACCAATCTCGTTGAGGGATCATTTCCTATGGCTACCACCTTAGAGGTCACTGATTTCCAGACTGCTACTGGACACTTCGAGGACTAGAAACTTGATGACATGGATATGATCGGCGCTTGTGCCGTATTTATTTTCTGAATAATGTTTTTCTTATTCAGATTATTTTGGTGATTTATGATTTGGATTATTTGTTTTGGAAATTTGGTTATGCTCGAATATTATTTAATTCAATTAAGTTATTTTCATACATGTGATCTATTGAATTAAATTTATGAATAAGCATGTTTAGTGGGGAAGTTTGTTGTCTGGCAGACAGTGCTACTACGCACACCATACTTCAAGATCGGAAGTATTTTTCAAACTTATTGCTTACTCATACCTCTGTGACAACCATATCAGGCCAATCCAACCTGATAGAGGGCCATGGCAAAGCCCATTTTTATGTTGTCCAATGGTACTGAATTACCATTAATGAGGCCTTATATTCTCCAAGTTCCAGAAGAACGTTGTTGAGTTATAAGGATATTCGAGCCAACGGTTATCACGTTGAAACCACTGAGGAAAATGGAGTGGAATATCTTTGCATAACCTCCAATTTGTATGGCCAGAAGCGTACATTGGAGAAATTGAAATGCCTATCGAGCGGTCTCTATATGACCACCATTAGATCGATTGAGGCAAATCACATAGTTAACCAGAAGTTAACCAATTTGAGCAGTTTCTTTCTATGGCATGACCGGTTGGGATACCCAGGTCAAAGTATGATGCGCCGTATCCTCAATTCATCACACGGGCATCCCCTTACTAATAAGGATCTTGTGTTTAGTGACACACTATGCCAAACTTGCTCGCTTAGAAAGTTGAATACTAGACCATCATATGCAAAGACTAGTAAATACTCCATCCTTTTCCTGCAAAGGATACAAGGGAATATTTGTGGACTTATCCAACCACCATGCGGACCATTTAAATATTTTATGGTTTTGGTTGATGCATCGACAAAGTGATCACATGTTACACTATTGTCCACAAGAAACGCTGCTTTTGCTAAACTTCTCGCCCAGAAGGTTCACCACACGGATTATCCTATAAAGTCCAGAAGATTTGATAATGCCGGAGAGTTTACATCGAAAACTTTCGATGATTATTGCATGTCCCTTGGGATTAATGTTGAACATCGAGTTCCCCATGTTCACACCCAGAATGGTCTCGCAGAAGCGTTCATTAAAAGATTACAAATGATCGCACGAACCTTGGTTATGCGCACCAAGCTTCCAATTTCTGCGTGGGGCTATGCAATCTTGCATGCAGCCATGTTGGTCCGGTTGAGGCCCACTGCTACCCAACCTTACTCTGCGTTACAGCTGGTGACTGGGTACGAACCTGACGTTTCGTACTTACGCATATTTGGGTATGCAGTTTACGTGCCAGTTGCGCCGCTACAACGTACCAAAATGGGTCCTCAACGAACGATGGGCATATATGTCGATTATGAATCCCCATCCACTATACGCTTTTTAGAGCCCTTGACAGGCGATCTCTTTACTGCTAGATTTGCGGATTGTCACTTTGATGAGACAGTCTTCCCGCCGTTAGGGGGAGATATGAACGTCACCGTTCCTAAAGAACGACGTGAATTGACGTGGAATGTCCCCACTATGTCTCATCTCGATCCCCGAACCGCACAATGTGATAGTGAAGTGCGGAGAATTCTAGATCTACAGAGTATAACTCATAATATGCCAGACGCATTCTCTGATCTAGCTAAAGTGACGAGATCACATATACCTGCTGCAAATGTGCCTGCAAGGATATCCGTCCCCGAAGGACGTGTCGTCCTAGGAGGACGTGTCGTCCCAGATGGACGAGGTACAACAATAGTGGCTAACCAGTCATATGTCCCTGCCCAGAAGTGAGGTTGACCACTAGGTTCGATGGACTCTTATCCCCGGAAGAGGATACATTTGGCACAAATGAGTCCCCTTGACATCGCGATCTCAATCGATCCATCTCACGAAATAGTTTCGGATTATGGGTCCGTCCCAGAAGAGACGACGTTGGGGGACGCTCCAACGTTAGAACTCACTCTCGAGAACATAGAGATCTCTATAAATTATGCATGCTTAAGTGAGCTCTGGAATCGAAACGAGATTATCATCGATGATATATTTGTATTCGCGGTAGCTACCGAAATCATAACTAGCGATGACATCGAACCTCACTCCGTTGATGAATGTCAACGTCGAGACGACTGGCCAAAATGGAAAGAAGCAATCCAGGTCGAATTAGATTCCTTGACAAAGAGAAAGGTGTTTGGGCCTGTCGTTCCTACACCTTCCCCATGTTAAACCTGTAGAATTTAAATGGGTATTTGTAAGGAAGCGTAATGAGAAAAACGAGATTGTAAGATACAAGGCTCGTCTAGTGGCGCAAGGATTTTCTCAACGCCCTGGGATTGATTACGAGGAAACGTATTCTCCCGTAATGGACGTGATAACGTTCCGCTACCTTATCAGTTTGGTAGTTTCCGAAAAACTGAGTATGCAGCTTATGGATGTGGTCACTGCTTATCTCTATGGGGATCTTGATACAGAGATATATATGAAAGTTCCCGAAGGACTTAAGATACCCGATGCAAATAGTTCCAGACCACGGAACACGCTCTCCATTCGTTTGAGGCGTTCACTATATGGATTGAAACAATCCGGACGGATGTGGTATAACCGTCTAAGTGAGTATTTGATCGGGATGGGATATGTGAATAATGATCTATGCCCTTGCGTGTTTATTAAGAAAACAAGTTCTGGTTTTGCTATTGTAGCTGTTTATGTCGATGACATGAATCTAATTGGTACTCCTGAAGAGATCAAGGAAACCGCTAAACACCTGAAGTTGGAATTCGAGATGAAAGATCTTGGGAGAACGAATTTCTGTCTCGGCCTGGAGCTCGAGCACCGTGCAGATGGAATTCTAGTCCATCAATCGAATTACATCCAGAAGATGTTAAGGCGCTTTAATAAGGATAAAGCGAAGCCTTCTAGCACAACCATGATCGTTCGTAATCTAGATCCTAAGAAGGATCCGTTTCGTCCCGCAGATGATAACGAAGAGATATTGGCACCAGAAGTCCCATATCTAAGTGCAATAGGCGCATTATTGTACTTGGCTCAATGTACTAGACCGGACATCTCATTCGCTGTGAACTTGTTAGCTAGATATAGCTCTGCGCCAACACGCCGCCACTGGAATGGCATAAAAGACATTTTCCGCTACCTTAGAGGTACGACGGATATGGGCTTATTCTATCCCTATGCATCAAGGAATGGATCGAACCCCCTCGATCCTCGGAACGATGCCCGCCTTGTTGGATATGCTGACGCAGGGTATCTATCAAACCCGCACAAGGCGCGTTCTCAAACTGGTTACGTCTTTACCATTGGGAATACAGCAATATCTTGGAGGTCAACGAAACAGACCTTTGTTGCTACCTCTTCGAATCATGCTGAGATTCTAGCCCTTCACGAAGCAGTTCGTGAATGTATATGGCTAAGAGCAGTTTCCAAGCATGTTCGAACTATGTGTGGGCTGAATTCCACCACTAATGAACCAACGATTATCTATGAGGATAATGCCGCTTGCATCCAGCAGATGAAGACAGATTTCATCAAATGAGACAACACCAAGCATATTGTACGGAAGTTCTTCTTCAATCAACAGCAACAAGAGCATCAGATGATTGAAGTCAAGCAGATCCGATCTCAAGACAACCATGCAGACCTCTTTACCAAGTCACTGCCAAAGTCCACGTTCTTGATGCATGTTCGAGGTATTGGGTTGCGTAGATTGGCTGATTTACCTAGTATGTAGTCTTCAGGGGGAGTCGACATTAGGGGGAGTATCCTGAAGCATACTCGCTTGACCATCGTGTACTCTTTTGTCCTTCGTCCAGGGTTATTTTGTCCCACTGGGTTTTGTTACCTGGCAAGGTTTTAATGAGGCACATCTTGGCATGGTCACCCTACTCATACTACATCCTGAAGATGTGTTGATCTAATATATATGCATTTGCTCATCTTTTCCCTTCGACCACGGGTTTTTCCCATTGGGTTTACCGGGCAAGGTTTTGGTGTAGCAACTCTAATGCACCCCGCTCCCATTGACATACTATTTGCTTATGATCCAAAAGATATGACTTCACCTACTTTCGAGGTTCTGATGCGACTACTCCACACTCATGCGCGTTGCACTCTTTTTCCTTCGACCAGGGTTGTTTTTGTTCCCACAGGGTTTTTATTACTTGGCAAGGTTTTAACGAGGCAAGTTAGAAGCGCATAGCAGAGACAACACTAATGACATGGAATATCCAAGGGGGAGTGTTGTAAATATATTGTTATATGTGACTATTCCTGTAATTAGTTGTAGGGGCATACTAGTAAATATTCTAAACCTAGTAAACCCTACTTCTATATAAGGATATTTATAACATGAATAAGAAGGACTGATCATATTCTCTCTGCCTCCTCTCTTCCACAAACCCTAGATTTTCACATACTTTTACAACAGTAATAGGTTTATTAATAAGACATAAATCAGCAAGTCCATCTTAAATAGATTACTTATCTAAGTTGGACTAGGAAGACTTAGTTACCTAAAGGCCTTATGTTATAAACAAGGCAATGATCCAGCAAAGTCTTTATAGAGTCCTATTAGGATTGGATTCTGGAGTCCTTGATGGGAGGAACTAGGAATCTATGAGTACTCTATATAAGCACAGGTCCCTGGTCACACAGCTAATACTTAGAACCAATAAGCTCTGCCCCATTGTATGAGAGGTTCATTCATTGCTGTAATGGCTAGAAGACTTGAGCATCTTGAGTGGAGGTATTTAATTGCCAGTAATATGTCTTCATCATGTTAGTAGTTAATTATATATTAAGGTTATATGCTTATCAATAGAATCATATTAATGTCGAGTTATACTTGTGTCTATTGATTTGTGTATGCTACATAATTTATGTTTCAGTTCTTACATGTGGTATCAGAGCCTCTATACACAAACTAGAGATCAAGATAAAGTTGTTTCAGTTTTTCGATCACATGGTTTTACTGATAAGTTCATGTAACTAAATTTATACTAATGCTTGAAATCAATATAATATATGTATAAAGCACTGAATAAATAAAGCATGCTATAGTTTGTTCAATATAACAAATTTCATCGAATATAATATTATATATATATATTGGTATGGCTTGCATTATTGGGAATTTGGGAAACACCAAAAGGTGCACAGAGATTAAAAGGAAGCACCATGCGGTGCGTTTTGGGTTAATCAAAGAAACACTTTCAGACCATTTCCCCCCATTTGTTTTCTTCCCGCGTTTCTTTTAGGGTTCTTCGAACCCATTTTGGGGGTTTTCCTCTTTTAGTGTTTCTTTTTGGGCACGATTTTGGTTGTTTTAATCAATGGGTTTTTATTTTAAGATCATTCCAGCACCTATTTTATGCTTTATTTCACCAATTTTTATTGTTTTTTCATGAAATTCGAAGGATTCATCAATGTTAGTTATTGGGTTTTTCCAATTTCAATTTTATGGCAGATTTTGCATGAATCCTTGTTGTGGATATATTCTGAAACTTCTATTAAGCATGATTACAGTGATTATTTGCTTCGATTTTCACTTGCTTGATGAAATTAATTTTTGTTTTGGGTTCATGATTTTCTGGGCTTGTTGTCATCTTGAGTTATGATTGTTTATTCATCTATACTTGCTGGAATTACTTTTGTATGATGAAAAATTTGTTGGAAAATCAAATTTCAGGAAATTTCTTATTGGCGGTGGATAGTTTTTTCTGTTTCTACTAATTTTGTGGTTGCTAATAGAGTATCTATAATATGAAATTTTATATGGATATTATGATCTTAAGATTGCAGGGACATAATGCTAAAGGTTGTGATTAAGACAAGCAATATTTTTGCTTGACAGTACTATTTATTTATTTTTTCCTAACTTATTTTTGCAGAATTGTTTTATTTTGAGCACACTGTTGGGCTAGATGGCATCTGGGTCATCTAGCATATGTTTTTCCTGCAATACATGTTTTATTAGAGTGTTTACATGTTTTGCTATGAACATAATAAAAGAAAGGGATCAATGCTTCTTGTAAGCTCGCAGCAAGTGGGCAAGTATTTTATGATCTGCACCTAAAGATTGTCTGTTGAGCATCAAGAATTATATGTGCAGTTCACAAATACATACATGAATTTTTATTTTGTACAATCCTGTGGAGTAATTAAGTTTCATGTTTACAGTCACATAACTATATATATTGGTTGTTCCTTTACTAGTTAATAAATCTATACATAAGTGTTTTCTATTACCTTATACATAACCATATTGTTTATTATCTTATTGCTGAATTTTGTGCATATATACAGTCCAGGTATTTTGTATTCATCAGTTAAGTAAGCATTGGTAATTCAATATATGCAAGGATTAACTAGGTTATGTATTATATCCGCTGCAGAATTGTAATAAGTTTAACAATTCAAATTGAGAACATGATCTAGTAGATATGATCATAGTTTTCAAGGTGTCAGATAACACAAATCCTTCTGCATCTTGGGAGTTATGATCAATAAAGCATGTTCTCAGATCATAAGAAGGTAATTCTGCATTCTTTAGGTGGTTGTTGGTTCTCTTAAGAGAGGAAAAGCCATCTGAGCACTTAAAGTGCAGAATTGACATGTCACAGCCTGACTATGAGGCCAGTTTCTTCTTTTGGGTATAATTTCTACTAAACAAATTGCAGAAAGCATATTCAAAACAAGGGCACTCATAGCAGATTGGGGACATGATTCATTGCATTCATCTTTTCTACATGAACACAACAAATTCGATTCATGTAGAGAATATTCAGTTTTTGGTTTTTACTAAATAAGGGTTTTTCTCCCAAATCAGACCATTCGTTCTTTTCCATGTTACTTAAATTATGTATACATGTATATCTGCAAATTTTTTCATGAGGTTATGTGTTAATAAATTTTTCACTCCGCTGCATATATTATATATCTGATACGTAACCTTATTAGGTTGTTTACTTATTGAGTAAATCCTATATTGTACAAAATGGTAATTCAGAACATGCAATAATCAATAAGGTTATGTACTTACATATATATAATCCACTACAGAATTGACGTTAAACCTATGATAAGTTTCTTGGGTTTTGTTTATAGTTCTCATTATGTCAGAAATAACAAATCCTTCTGCATAATGAGTGTTGTAATCCAGCTAACAGTACTTGACATCATATAGATTGAAAGTCTGAAATTTTAGGTGTTTGTTAGCTCTCTTTAAAGGGATAATTAAAGCCGTCTGAATGCTTAAAATACAGAATTCACATATTGTTTCCTGCTTATAAAATCAGTTTTCCTATGTAGTTGGAAATTCTGCTGAACAAATTGCAGAAAGACCATCTAGAAGAAGGGATCTTATAATGGAATATGATACATAGTCTTAACTACATGAACAGAACAAATATGTTTCATGTGGTCAAGGACACCTGCAGATTGGGGTACATATGAATATATTTTCAATGCAGATATGAAAACATATTCTTTTAAGCATATTTAATCAAATTTAAGTGTTATTTGGTTCTAACTGCAGCATCCATGAGTTTTTATAATCCAACATTGAACCTCTTAATGGTCACAATTTCAAGAAGTGGAAGCAAGACGTTGAAATTGTGTTAGGCCTCAATTTAGCTTTAAGAGAGGATATTGAGGGATATTGAACAAAAGGGATTGAGACTTTTTCAGAATAAGGGTCTCAAATCCGATTTTGAAAACCAATCCTAATAGATGATTTTTTCAATCTGGGTTTTTGATATTTAACTTTGCTACAAATTGAGTTGATTGGGCTTTTTGGCTAAAGAGATCGATCTTGTTTTCATTTTGATTATAATGGTAGCCGTATGGAAACAAGTTTACTTGTATTTTTTAATTTTCAGCGTTGCATTGATATCTGCAATTAAATTTCAAACAGCTTTGTTCATTGAACCTATTTTTACTTATTTGTATTCTTTTAGCTGGCAATATATTTCATGTGCATTTTTGTACAATTTTTGTTTGAGCTTGTTATATTTCTTGCCCAAAGGAGTGATATAACAACGCATGAAGTAACAGTTTCAATAACAATATTCAGTCAAGTTTGTTCTTGTCTAATTATGTTAATTAAACTTATATGACTAATGAGTTTTTGTTTACATCATTAGTTGTTAAATTTATATGAATCTTTTTATAAGTGGATTATTTGATTCATGAATAACATCAAGTTTTAATAGATTCAATACAAGGTAAGGATTTTAGATTTTGGTTCCAATTCAGTTTTAGATTAATACTTTTAACTGTATGACAAATTCATTAAAGTTTTATTACATGGCTTGGTTGATTTGTCGTGCTCTATGTTTTAAATATCAATTATGACTTGTTTCTGTTATTGGTTTGGTTCTTACCACATAATAAATCAAACTAATTTAATGGATCAAATTCTTTAGTGCAAATCAAATATATATTAGAAAATTGGCAAACAAGAGTTTATGGCTATTTTGGTTTCGGCAGATTTATTTATTTAATTTCGATTTTTTTGATGGTTCATTGTTGTGTATAATATGTATAAGTTTTGTTATACATATATATTTATTTATTTTTCGGCTGTCACATAATACCTTTTGTGTCCAGTGGTTATGCATATGTGATTACTGCCAAGTCTTACCCTATATGACTTTCATGGCTATTGTTTTAGTTCTTAATTTGTGTCTCTTTTAAGTATGTTTAATGTTATTACTAGTTACATATTATATGGTACAGATAAAGTAATCATTTGGTGAATCCTTTTAATGCCATGAATTTTTCCATAATGTTAAAATCAGTGTCTTAGAAATACAATGGTCATGCTGTAGAATCCTTTTTGGTACTTCATATCTCTTTTTGCATGACTATTATGTTGTGTGATTTCTAAGTCACTGGGGGGAAGATTTAACAGTATTGAGTGCAGTTGTGACATTTTCAGTATACAATTTTTCAGTGTATCAGTCTAGAGATAGTAGCACTTTAAGAAGGTTTAATGTATGGTTTTCGGTTAATGGACAATTTTTTTGATTATGTGATAGTGTTCTAAAATTTTTGTTCACATAAGAAATTTAAAGTTTTTTCCCGGTAACTCACTTAAGTAATTTTTTGCTACATGGAGAAACATTCATGATCAGTTTCTTAGTTTTGCATATTTTAGGTGAATTCAAAATACTTTATTTACTATTTTGAGTATGCAATAAAGGACATTTAGTAGCATATTATGTTTCTTGTCCGAAAGTGTAACATAATCATGCATGTAGTCTCTTTGAACATAGAAATTGTGTTCGTTAAATTTCTACTTTATAAGTGGCTTTTATGAGACCCCTTTTTGATTAGTGGGAGCTAAAATATTTGTAAACTTAAGGGTTAATGCTCACTTATATGTGGATGCTTCACTTTTAGATGCTTCAGTTCAGTGGGAGCTTTAGAAATAGTGGGAGCTTCAGTTTTGTCAATACTATTGATTTTCTGCATTTTAGTTGTTAAGGCAGACAATAAGTGCCATACATTCAGTTTCGGTTATTTGAATTTTTTCAGTTATATTAAAATTGAACTAGACTTATCATGATTTCAGTTTGTCAACTCAATTCTAATATATATGGTTTTTCAGTTTAAATTTTAAAGTATATATATACATACATTGTGGTATTCACATGTGTACCTATATAGATTGTGACATTGTCATTAAGATAATGCAGACCGTAATTAAGGCATAATGTCTGTGCATGTGTATAGAGATCTTGCTAATAAGATTTGGTGATCTTGCATTTGGAGAAGGCAAAATCATTAAGAAGGACCGAGTTTACAAGTTTAATACTGTGTAAGACACAGCTACTTTGTAAACCAATTTTCATTTTCATGCCTTGTAAATGACTTATGTGGGATATGGTATTGGCATCAATGACTATGAGTGGGTTAAGCAGTTTAATAACTTAATTGCTTCTCATAATCTGGTGTTCAATATAATATCTAGACAAAGTTGAGCTAAGTCTTGTTAAATAATAAAACCAATGCAAATTTAGATTACTTGCAGTATTGTGTAAATGTGATGATTAAGAACAATGATTGTCCAAGTGGGAGAATGTAAGAATTAAATGGACTAATACATTGTTCTACTCGGAGTCAATATTACACTAATACTTAAGATACAAGTAATAGGTTTATTAATAAGACATAAATCAGCAAGTCCATCTTAAATAGATTACTTATCTGAGTTGGACTAGGAAGACTTAGTTACCTAAAGGCCTTATGTTATAAACAAGGCAATGATCCAGCAAAGTCTTTATAGAGTCCTATTAGGATTGGATTCTGGAGTCCTTGATGGGAGGAACTAGGAATCTATGAGTACTCTATATAAGCACAGGTCCCTGGTCACACAGCTAATACTTAGAACCAATAAGCTCTGCCCCATTGTATGAGAGGTTCATTCATTGCTGTAATGGCTAGAAGACTTGAGCATCTTGAGTGGAGGTATTTAATTGCCAGTAATATGTCTTCATCATGTTAGTAGTTAATTATATATTAAGGTTATATGCTTATCAATAGAATCATATTAATGTCGAGTTAAACTTGTGTCTATTGATTTGTGTATGCTACATAATTTATGTTTCAGTTCTTACACTTAATCCATGTGCAGGCCCCTTAGCATGGTGGTTGGTGCTTGGGGTGTAGAAAAATATGATAGTTGAGTATAAGGTAGGAGGAAGCAGTTGGTCCAAAAAAGAGAGGGTGAGAATTTTGTGCTGATGGGGAGTTGGAGATGCTGGTTTAATGACCTTTCTTGAAGTGATTTCTACGAGTGAATGGGGTACAGCTACTGAACCCATATTGTCTAATTGGATATATACTAGACTTCTGTACGTAGGTGCTTACAACTCTATGAAATTTTGAGGAAGCTTAAAACTGAAACTTCTGTAGGTTTTAGGGTTTAGGAGGAAGCAAAAATCATCATCACCATTTAAGGAAGTAGTAGGTCTGAGAAAAGGAGAGCTTAATTGGAGATTCATAGAAAAGCAGATCGAGATGGGGACGATGGTTTAATTAATAATGGTCTTTTGATCTTGTTTGATTTTGTCTTCTTTTTTTTTTTAAAGTGTCTAACTAGGGAAAGCCACAGTTGCATTTGCCTTTTTTTTTTTTTTTTAATAAATGATATTGGAGGAGGATTTCAATTCGGAATATTGGATGTAGTAGTGTAGTACTGACAAATGTTCTTAATTAATTACTTGAACTGATATCTGGCGTTTTTGTCTCATTCTTAATTAGACTAATCTTGCACGAAACATATTTGACCCAACTTAAATGATTTCGAGATGCACTCAACAATGATCAAAGTTTGTCAAAATAAACAGTTGGACGTGATGTTTCTCTCTCAACCTCTCATGATAATTGAATGACTTTTTTGGGTTAGAAATGATAGATAACATATTTGCTTACTTCTTAAATATTTATTTTGTATGATAAATACATATAAATATTCAAATTATAAAAAATTAGAGTTTTCTAACATTTCTTATTTAGAAAAAAATGTTATGGATTTTATTTTTTTTCAAATAAAGCTCTTTAACCATTGTCTTGTCAAATAAATATGTTATTATTTTTTACTTTTTAAGGGTATAAGGTATGAGTTCACATCATAACTTCTTAGGGTATAGAATGAGGTTTGTGGAGGCCTCTCAAAATGTCAGAGTTAAAATCTAATATAAAGTCGACAAACAGGAAAAAATAAAAATGCATTGCCAAACATTCGAAAAATAACCTCCGAACACTCGGCGCCTGGTATGTATAAAAAAAATATAAACTAATTGACCAATATTATAAAACATGGAATAGTTACAATATTATTAGACTTTAATTAGTTAGAATTTTAAAAGTTATAAGACTTTAGTTAGTAAATTGTAAAATTAAATGACCTAAATGGAAGTCTTCCTTTTATAGCTAATTACATTTAAATAAATAAAACATTTTAATATTACATAATGATCAATATATGTCGATTTTCTTGTCTTATATAGGTCAATGAATTTTTAAATTTTATCTCATTTTAGTTACTAAACTCAATCCACTTGTTAATGTCATATATATTGATGTGTTGAAAATTAAATACTTATAGGCGTTAGTATAGACATCGAATAAAAGCCAATGTCTATCAGATATATCAACATCAAAAATTACAAAATACTAATATCAAAGTTCTCAAACACATCAGTTTGCTACTATTTTCGATATCTCATACCATTTCATCTTATATTCTCTTTTAAACATCGTGTTTATTGTTTAACTAGATAAGTTTTTTCTTAATTTTTTCTAAATGCAATTATATAGAAGTATTATTACTACCATATTGCAGGGCTAGGTCCTACCTACTTACATGATGAGTGAAGGTAGAGATTACCCCAGGAAAGATCGACAGACTATGTTAATTATTAAAGATATTCGAATCCTCTGCTAGTTGTTTTTCTTGACTTTTAATTTTAGTCGTTTAATATAAATCCAAAAGTTGGTGAGAAAACTTGGTCTACTTTTCTATTAAACCTCCAGTTAAGCTCTTTTTTTCAACACCAAGTACTGCTTCTCCTCTAAGGCTCCAAAGAGTAGACCAAACAGTATGGTGAGGATTTTGCTCCCAAAGTTTCAGAGAGTTGCAAGCACCTACAGAAGTCTGTATCCAATTAGACAATATGGGTTCAGTAGTTGTATCCATTCACTTGTAGAAATCACCTCAAGAAAGGTCATTAAACCAGCATCTCCAACTCCTCATCACCAAAGAATTCTCACTCTCTCTCTTTTGGACCAACTGTTTCCTCCTACCTTATACTCTTCCATCCTATTTTTCTACACCCCAAGCTCCCACCACAATGCCACTACTGATTTTGCTTCCAAAGCTTCAGAGAGTTGCAAGCGCTTACAAGACTCTCTATCCAAAACTTTGGTCCACTTCTATCCATTGGCTGGCCGACTCAAAGGTCCTGCCTCCATTGACTGCAATGATGAAGGGGCTTATTTTGTCGAAGCCCGAGTTAACTGTCAGCTCTCGGACTTTCTCAAACAACCCCAACCCAACTTACTCAACCACTTTAACCCCCAATATGATCCGAAAACGGCCCAGTTAACCTTGGGTTCAGTTATTTTGCTTGTTCAAATCAGTGTTTTTAACTGTGGAGGAATTGGTATTGCGGTTTCCCCTTTACACAAGATTGCAGATGCAACCTCACTCTACACCTTTGTACGAACATGGGCAGCCATAAATCGTGATCAACATGATGGTTTTGAGCTACCGGAATTTAATGGAGCGTCTCTGTTGCCACCTAGAGAGTTGTCCATGCCCACCAATAACACCTCGGACATCAAGACTCAAAGTTTAACGACGAAAAGGTTCGTGTTTAACGTGTCAAATATGGCAAGTCTCAAGGCCAAGGTTGGGGGTATAGTCCAAGAGTTCAGTCCCACAAACATACAACTAGTTTTGGCGATCATCTTACGATGTGCTATTGCTGCTTCTGGTCATGATCATAAATCAAGGCCGACGGTACTATTCCAAATGGTGAACCTGCGCCGGAGAATGGTCCCGGAAATACCCGAAAATGCAGTGGGGAATTGGTTTTGGTCAGTTCCTTTGGTATTCAAAGAAACCCAGACAGAACTACACGAGTTGGTGTGTACTATGAGGAAAGGATTAAGAAGATTTTGTAGTGACAAGGCAAACAGGTTTAAAGGTGATGATGGATTCTTGGTGTTCTCTGAGTGTCAGAGAGAGAGAGGTGATCTCTTTAAGAACACCAAGGGCGGCATCAATCTTTATTGGACCACAAGTTTGTGCAAGCTCCCTATATATGAAATGGATTTTGGGTGGGGGAAACCTGTATGGGCCACTAGCCAGCGAAACGACTACAAGAACCTAATTTTGTTGGTGGATACAAAAAAAGGAGATGGTATTGAAGCTTGGGTTACGCTCGAAGAAAAAGAAATGGCCAAATTTGAGTGTGATGAGGAGCTACTTGCATTTGGTTCTGTCAACCCCAGCACAATTGGTAATGATCACTCTAACTTGGACCCCCATTCAAAGCAAGTTTGATATTTTATGTTTCTTAATAAAGTCAGATCGATCCAGGTGAAAGTTAAAGCCCAAATAATTTAAACAAAAGGGTATGCATAGCCTTGGTGTTTATGAGAGGTGCAATGGCCAATTCTCGTACCAGCTACTCTTGGACATTAAATTATTATACTAAATAATGCTCTATTTACAACCTTATGCCACAAGAATAATCAGCTGTGTCATTCAATTTAAATTATATATATATACAGATCATATGCATGCAAATTAACATGATATGATGATATCATACCAAAAAAAAAAACATCATGATATGATATATGATATCAATGGCACGCATATAAAATTTTAAACATAATTAGTATAATGCGTAGTTAAGAATGATTGTTGCATAACAGCTAAAAAAAAGAAGAAAAGAATGATTGTTGGATTGAATATTTGCCCATAAACTACAAGAAAATGGTCAATAAGAACGGTCATTCTTGAGACCAATACACCACCATCACAGTAAGCAACTCGAAGAATCACCAATAATAGAAAGGTTTTAACAAAATTTCGTTTAAATTTGCTAACAAAAAGGTTTTTTCCCAACCAAAAACAATTTAAACAAACTCTAAAGTTATAAATTTTGAACATTACCATGATTGAGAGCTCAATTGCTAGATCACTATATATAAGTCTGTAACACATTAATAATAACTTTACTTGAGGGATCATCGAGTAGCACCCTAGGAGACAATGAGCAAAATGCGATGGATACTCAATACGGGAAATGGAGCTCGAGCACTACTCGAGAGGATGGTTGATATTCACAAAATTCATGCCGGAAATCGACCCCAACTTCAATAGAACATGCAACCTCCACCAATACCAACTTTATCTACCATATATCAACCTCCTCACAAGCCACATACTATCTTCATTCAATTCAAACAATCAAGCTAGGAAAAAAAAACAAAAATCATCTCAACGCTAGAAATTTTTTTGAAAACTTTACAAGTGGTTCTATGCGCGTGACAAACTATACTCACAACTATGTGGATAGATCTGTGCACGCGAGATGGTAGGCATGTCCTCACGGTGACTTGGTGGTTTGACGGGCCTATGCTCACAACTTAGCTAGTGAGGTTGTTATGCTTGTAGTTAGTGAAGTGGCCGGGTCGTGGCGACCTGGTGGTTCGGCGAGTGGGATGTCATCGATAGTTTGAGTCGTAGCATATGTGACTCGATGAAATTGTGAGACAAGAAGTTGGAGGGGTTTGGTTGTTTGTAGAGGGGAGAGTCAAACAAGTTTGAAAAGTTTGAAAAAATTTGTTTTATTTAGAGACATTTAACTTTTTGTTTTAAAAAACAATAATTTTATAAATATAACCATGTCAAGCAATGCTTGAGGGGTATTTTAGCAGTACTCATGGTATGCTCGAGCAAGTACTCGAGGGCTATATTTCTAAAACTCTAAAAAAAAGGCTAAAATATCTTTGAATTTTGACTAGTTTTTCAAATTTCCCCTTCATTCAGTCTTATCAGGAGTTTTGAATTGTTGATTCACAAGGAGTGGACCTGCTCTATACATCATATGTTTAGAAAAGGAAGAGGACTTCTGATGGGCTTATCCTTGATTTGGGTTGTACGGAAGATCTCTGGGGGATCAATAGGCCCAGATTAGCCCCTGATAGTTTCTACTTTTTTTGGGTTTCGGCCCACCCCTAATACTGGAGCCCACACAGCAATCAACACCCGCCTTTCCGTTTGATTTGAAACACATTCTGATTTTTTAAAAAATAAAAAGGAAAAAATCCTGATTAGCAAAAGCCGTAACGCACCGATTCTCCTAAACCCACTCTCTCTGGATTCTGAACCCACCGCTTTCTTCACTTTGCTCAGCCCGAAAGATCCTAATTCTCTCCCTCACTCAAGCCTCTAAGCCATGGACGACAAAGACCCAGTAAGCCTCTTCCTGAGCCTCCAACAATGGCAACATCCCCCAACAATCGACCCAGATGACTTTCCTCTACCTTCCCAAGACTCACAGCCTGTATCTTCTTCCTCTGAGACATACATGCTCGGCTTCATAATCGCCAACATAGTCGGAATTCAATACTATTCGGGCACTATCAGTGGCCGAGAAATGGTGGGTCTTGTCCGCGAACCTCTCAATCCCTACGACTCCAACGCCATCAAAGTGCTCAATACCAGAACAATTCAAGTGGGTCACATCGAACGCTCCGTGGCTGCCGCTCTAGCCCCGTTGATTGATTCGAATTTGGTTACCGTGGAAGGCATTGTGCCCAATACGCGTGGTAAGGGCAATAGGTTCAAGATTCCTTGCCAAGTTCACATTTTTGCAGGAATTGATGCCTTCCCATATGTGAAAGCGGCGATTTCTCGAGCTGAGTTGCAGTTGATTTCGGATTCGGACGCCTCGTTCACGCTGTCGGAGGCAATGGTGGTCAAGGAGAAGAAGGCTGAGAGAGGGTACAAGAGCGTGGATGAGATCTTCAAGTTGGTGGATGAGAATACGAGCAAAAATGGTGCTTTGGAAGCATGGGAGCCTCCCAAGGAAGTGATCAAATCGGAGCTGTTTGTCCACCAAAAAGAAGGTTTGGGGTGGTTGGTGCATAGAGAGAATTCCGATGACTTGCCTCCGTTTTGGGAAGAGAAAGATGGGTCTTTTGTGAATGTGTTGACCAATTATCATACAGATAAGCGACCTGAGCCTCTACGAGGAGGCATTTTCGCTGACGATATGGGGTTGGGTAAAACTCTAACTTTGCTTTCTTTGATTGCTTTCGATAAATATGGTAGTGCTCTTCCTGCTTCAGTTGGTAGTGGTAGTGTGGATGTAAGCATACTAGATGATAATGAAATGGGTGAGGGTGAGGGTGAGGAGTTGTCTGTTTCAGTTAGTAAGAAGGGTAAGAGGGGTAGACCAAGTAAAAAGGACACGGGTTCACGAAAAAAACGCAAAACTGAGGATACCAATGTGGAAGGAAATTCTCTGAGTGTAAATGATAAGTCTTCTGCTGATTCCATTAGCAAGACAACGTTAATTGTGTGCCCTCCTTCTGTATTTTCAACTTGGGTAACACAGCTAGGAGAACACACTAGGCCAGGCAGATTGAAGGTGTATATGTATTATGGGGATCGGACTCGCAATGCTGAAGAGCTTAAGAACTATGATATAGTGTTGACTACATATAGTATTCTGGCTACTGAACATTCTTGGACAAGCTCCCCTGTTAAAGAGATTGAGTGGTGGCGGGTGATTTTGGATGAGGCACACATGATAAAGAATGTCAATGCTCAACAAAGTCAAGCTGTAACTAATTTGAAGGCTAAGCAAAGGTGGGTTGTTACAGGAACACCAATCCAGAATGGCTCATTTGATTTGTTTTCTTTGATGGCATTCTTGCGGTTTGAGCCTTTTTCAATTAAGAGCTACTGGCAAAGCTTGGTGCAGCGCCCGCTTGCTCAAGGTAACAAGAAGGGGCTCTCACGTCTGCAGGTAATAATGTGCTCCCATTTTTGTTTTTGTTTTCTTTCTTTTTTTTCAATTATTATTATTTTTTTGTATAAACAGATTTGGATCTATGCAACGGAAGTATGCATCACATGCAATTTTCTCCTCTTATACTCTGTTTATTTGCATGGTTAGGTGCTCTCATATCATTGTTTTTCTATATTACACAACAATTGCTTGTTTTGGAAAAAAATTCGAACATAATAGATTAGATTCTTTGACAATTTCGAAATCATTCTTATGCTGTTTATGTTGCCCTTTCCACTTGCAATAGATTAATCGACATGGATCGAAGTGAAGGAGTGTAACATGAAATCGTTCCTTTTGAGTCTTTGGCACATGATCTTTAGTATCTCAATTTCTCATGAAACCAAACTTTACTAGACCACTCAACCCCCCTTTCTTCCTTCACTCTAAATAGGGTCTGGAGGAGAGCAAATTGCTTTTCTCCGAAATAATTATTTAGATGACAGGTTAGAGATGATTGAAGACATGGTTGATTGATGACTTACAACCAGGACTGTCTTTTCCTTTTTTTTTTTTCTTTTTTTTTTGTATTTATAAGCGTAATCAAAGGCCTTAAAAGTCCTTGAATATTTTTTATGCATACTTTTTTGTGTTTTATTTCAATATTTTGTATTTCTGCTTTCTTTTCCAGTTATCCTAAAAATTAAGTATACAGAATCATGTCTATCTGTTTTCTTTTTCCAAAATTCAAGTTGTGCCTAATGCGTATTGCTAATGCTTCAGGTTCTAATGGCAACACTTTCTTTGCGAAGAACAAAAGACAAGGGACTGATTGGATTGCCACCTAAAACTCTAGAGACTTGTTATGTGGAACTCTCTGGTGAAGAACGTGAACTGTATGATCAGATGGAAGCTGAAGCAAAGAGTGTTGTGAGGAATTACATGGATTCTGGTAGTTTAATGCGCAACTATTCCACCATACTTAGCATAATCTTACGACTTCGCCAGATCTGTACTGATTTGGCGTTGTGCCCTTCTGATCTCAAATCACTTTTCCCTTCTAGCAATATTGAAGGTATTGGAAAGACTGTTATGTTGGTGCATCTTTTGTTTTTATTTCATGTAATTCAACTTCACTTTACGTGCATGCTAACTAGGTTCCATGAAACTGTTAAACTACTATTTTAGTATACAGTTCTCTCCGGTTTAAATTTTTATCTTTCATCAGTTAACTTAATTGGCCAAGCTTGTCTGGATTTTTGTTCTATTCAATTACGCTCTCAACTTCTCATGCTGTTCAGTGCTTATATACTCCGGCTGCCCCATATTGGTGGTCATGTCATTTGGGATGCTGCACAATGTTGTCCACTTTACAATTTTATTGACGGAAGATTTTCTTAATATGCTCACTAGTCACTACTTCATTTTAGTTAAAGAAAAGATTACAGCATGTCCTTGGTTTGGAAATCCCATCTGAATGGATCATGTCCTTGGTTTCATTACATGTTTTTTTAAGCCCCTTAGTGCGGGCCTTAATCCATGTGCATTGTGAATTCTGATCATCATGTTTCCAGAATTACTGTTCCTTTCACCTGCATCATAGGTTTGACTTAAGTCTTTCCTGTGTACTGATTGCATGGACATCTGAGACCTAACTATGGTCCTAAGTTTGATCACCTCATGTACTGTACCTGGCAGCATTATACATATGCACTTTGCTTATATGATATATATATATGTATATCAGAAATGTACTCGTCTGTCATTCTTACACTGTAACATGCTAGAATTTGGCAAGAGAACACCCTACATATATGTTTGTTGTGTGTGTATATCTGTATGTTTTCAGGTGATTTGCTATATCTCTAGGTTTTATACAGTGTAGATTTTTATATTATGGGTACTGTGATTATCTCACATAAATTGTAAAATGTTTTTTGCTACAATTGTTTTCGCATCGTAACTGTATTCTGTACTCATAAAGTTTATGCTAAGCAGATGTATCCAAGAACCCAGAGCTGCTGAAAAAGGTAGTTGAGGTGCTGCAAGATGGTGAAGATTTTGACTGTCCGATTTGCATTTCTCCACCAACTGATATTGTTATTACTTGTTGTGCTCACATCTTTTGCCAAGCTTGTATTCTGAAAACCCTTCAGCGCACAAAACCCTGCTGCCCCCTTTGCCGCCGTCCTTTATCACAATCTGATCTGTTCTCAGCACCTCAAATATCTTCTGACAATGACAACACAGTACCATCAAAAACAACTATGTCTTCAAAAGTATCTGCTCTCTTAAAACTTCTGGTTGCATCAAGGGATCAAAACCCACTTACGAACTCAGTAGTGTTTTCACAATTTAGAAAGATGCTGGTATATCTTGAAGAGCCACTGAAAGCAGCTGGTTTCAAGACTTTGCGCTTAGATGGGTCTATGAACGCAAATAAAAGGGCACAAGTAATCAAAGAATTTGGGGTCCCGGGACAAGATGGGCCCACGATTTTGCTTGCAAGTCTTAAGGCTTCAGGAACAGGTATAAACCTAACAGCTGCTAGTAGAGTCTACCTGTTGGAGCCATGGTGGAACCCAGCAGTTGAGGAACAGGCAATGGACCGTGTTCATCGGATTGGGCAGAAGAACAATGTGAAGATTGTCAGGTTGATCGCTCGAAATAGCATTGAAGAGAGGATATTAGAGTTGCAGGAGAAAAAGAAGAAACTTGCAAAGGAAGCTTTTGGAAAGAGGGTGACAAAGGATCGGAGGAGAGATGTGGGAGTAGATGATCTTCTTGGCCTCATGTGCTTGTAAATGCTACATCTTGTCATTGCACATATTTTGTCAATTGTCATTGGACATGTACATGTTTTTGTTTCATGAATGGTGTAGATGACCTCCATGCCCTCCTTTTAAGAAACTAGTGGCTTTTTTTTTGTGCACATAAAGACATGTCTTTTTTGCTATTGTTACGTAAATTATAGAGGTGAGATTGTTCTATAACTTATTAACATCATCCACCTATTTAAGTCAGTTGTAGAACTTTGCCTTGTTAGTGGCAACCTCCATTCTCTGGTTTTTCTTGAAACAAAGGCAGCAACATTGCTAACATTTTCATTTCCAATTATAAGCCTTAATTTTCAATTTTTCATATTACTTAATCCTCCATTTTGTGATTGTTTCATTTTCAACCAACCTTATAATATACAGTTCACATGTCTCTGTTTTCGTTGTCTATTCATATTTACTTTTCTAAAGCACAGTCAATTACCTGATAAATTTGGTCCTTTGCTTTTTACCAAGTAGTTTGATGCTCTGGTGGGCAAAATCCTCCTGTTTCAATAATGTATAAAATCGCTATTAAAAAAATGTATAAAATGGAAAAATCAAATTACATGAACCCATTAGAAATTGAAAATATTGACAAAAATTGGAAACACTCTAATAACAATTATTTTGTGTAATTTGTCTTAATTGTTAACAATCTGACGACTATTGACCAGGTAATCAATCTTCGAGATATTTGAGACTTGTTTTTTGTTTGTTTCTTTTAATTTTCACGGTAGATACTTTCTAGAAAAAATTACAGTTTAGTCCTTATAACATTTCTTATATGAAAAAAACCTTATGACTTTTTTTTTTTTTTTTTCAAATAAAGCCCTTATTTTTTTTAAATAAAGTCCTTTGATCATTACCTTGTCAAAGAAATATGTTATTATTTTTTTATTTTTTGAGGATATAGGATACAGGTTAACCTCATACCTTTCTAGGGTATAGAATGCGGTTTGTGAATGTTGCATATTAGGGTACGGGTTAACCTCATTTTTTTTTATTGATTTTGTATAAGGGCGAGTATGGGCTTATATAGGCATATGAGCATCACTAACAAATGAGGCAAATGAGTATGACAAAATTGTACTTTACTTACCTATGTGGCAATTTGACATACCATTTTGCTACTTCAAAAATTTGTCACTCTAATGGATTGAGGTAAATCATTTGAACTAAATATTATTTTATTATTTATCTTTTATTTTTATTACTTTTAAAAATTAAAAAATATAATAAACTTTTGAAATTACAAATAATGACTTTAAATCTTGGGGATTCATGTTGAAGTCCATTAAAAAAAATGAGAAGATAAAGATATGAAATTAGAACTTAAAAAATGGAGACAATAAAGTCAGATGAAGATGAAGATATAAAAAAAAAGAGTAGATGAAGATATGAAATTTAGAACTTTAAAAATAGAGAAGAGGAAGCTACTTACAAAAATTGAGGTGCAATACTGGTATATATAGGAAATTTAGAGGTATACATTGTATTTATTCAAATGCTATATTATTTTCAATTGAATGGTCCCCTGCTGTCAAGTGGAGTCATAAAAAGTGGGGTCAGAAGGCAGCTCATTCTTTTAAAAAGGTATGTGAAATATTATTAAAAAATGTATGGGGCCCAATTTGTTGTCTTAACATTGGGTTAAATTTGCCTTATTTTTCTCCCGGGTCAAATTTGACATTTGATTTGCCCCATTTATTTAGAGGGCTGCTATTTGCACACCCCTAATTACTTAATTAGTGATTTTACACATTTGTCCCATTGTAAAAATACCCTAAAGCCCTCATCCAACACACCTCATTTCTCTCCTCCCTCCCCTCCCAACCTGCCTTACCGAGCTCTCATCTCTCCGACTTCTTTCTCCCCTCTCCGGCTCCTCTCTCCTCCCAGCTTGTCATCTGCAGCACCACCCTCCCAGTTTGCCGTCCTCCTCGCAACACCACCCTCCCAGCTCGCCGACCTCCTCACAGCACCACCCTCTTCACACACCATCATCCCAGCTCATCGAGCTCCCCGCAGCACCACCCTCCCCACAACACCACCCTCCTAGCTTGCCAAGCTCCTCGCAGCACCACCCCCCCCCCCGCAACAACATCCTCTCAGCTCGCCGACCTCCCCGCAGGCCACAGCACCACCCTCCCAACGCAACACCGACCCTCATCTCTCTTTCTCTCTCTCTCTCTCTCTCTTCTCCCTGCAGCACCAATTTTTTTTTTTTTTAAAGTTACAGGTTCGGCGGATCAGTGCCGAACCTAGCTGTTTCGTTCGACAGACATCCACCGAATAGAAGAGGATTGTTCGGCGGGTATCTGCCGAACGAAACAGCCAGATTCGGCACTGGTTTGCCGAACTTGCATTTTTTTTTTTTTAAGTTGGTGTTGCAGGGAGAAGGTGGTGCTGCGAGGAGGAGAGAGAAAGAAGAGGGTCGGTGCTACGGGGAGGAGAAAGAGAGGGAGGTGGTCGGGTGAGGGAAGGAGAGTGGGAGAGAGGTGGTCGGTGAGGGAAGGGAAGGGAGGGAGAGAGGTTGTTGGGGTGAGGGAGGGGGAGGGGCTGGGATGGCAAAGGCTTGCGGGTGGTTGGTTTCAGCATTTTTTTTTTTGTTCTTTGTTTTTTTTTTAATTTAAAAATTCATATTTTGGGTGGGGTGTGTAGTGAAAAATTTGATGAGATTAATAAGGTTAGGGTATTTTAATAATGAGAAGAGTGTGTAAAAGAGAAATTTTAAATTTTAAATTTTAAAAAATAATAGGAGGTGTGTAGGAAAAAATGGTATGCAAAAAGAAAAAAAAAAGTGTGTGCAAATACCAACTCATCTTTATTTATTTGAGCTTCAAAATCTGACATGTCACCACAGATAAACTTTGCCCGCATCTGTTGTGATTCTCAAGTGAAGTAAGATATTTGAAACTGCAACAAAACCTTAATGGTGCATTTGGATGAAGTAGTTTGAAACTACTTAGGAATTCACAAATGACGGAATTTAAAATGACGTTATTTAAAATTCTAAAATTTGTAAATTCTCTTGTTTGGATAAATGTAATCATAATGAAATTTAAATACGGAATTTATAGTAGTTTTATAAAAGAGTGATGGTGATGCATGGTGGCAACAATAAAAATAATGCTTGTGGTCAGTTGACGATGGTAGTAGGGGTAATGGTCCACGAACGGTGGAAGAAATGGTGACGGCGAAAATTGGAGTATTCTAGGTGGCGGCAACAGCGGCATTGGCGGTGGTGGCGGTGGTGTTAGTGTCGGTAGTGGTGGTGGTGGTGGCGGTGTCAGTTGTGGTGATCGTGGCGGCGGCGGCGGTAGTGGCGGCATAGGTGGTGGCGGCAGAGGTGGTGTTGGTGGTTGTGGTGGTGGTAGCAGTGGTGGTGGCGGTGGTGATGGCGGTGGCGGTGGCGACTGCGGTGGTGGTTGTGGTAGTGGCGACAGTGGTGGTGGTAGTGGTGGCAGAGGTGGTGGTAGTGGCGGCAGAGGTGGTGGTGGCGACAGTGGTGGTGGCAGTAGAGGTGGTGGTAGCGGCGGCATGGTGGTAGTGGTGGTGGTATTGTGATTAATTGGCAAGGTGATGGGTGAACACGACTTTTTTTTTTTTATAAAAACTGGAATTTTGAAAATGACACCAATTTAGGTGGAATTTAAACTTGGAATTTACAGTCTTCAAATCCCAAGTTTTTTTCCACATAGAATTTGCAAAATTTTGTATTTATGTACCCAAACAAGAAAATTAGAGTATATAATTTTTTAAATGCTGAATTTTATTTAAATTCTAAGTTTTTTTTCTCCGTCCAAACACACCATTAAAAGAAGTGCAAACCCAACAGTCAACAACGCCATATTTCTTTTCTGCAGTGTTTTTGCCGATTCAAACAAACACAGAAGAACAATTGCCAAAAAAAGAAAAAAAAAAAACAGAGAAGAAGATCCTATGCTAAGACACCAGACGAGCGATAGAGAGAGAAAGAGAGAGAGAGAGAGCGAGAGACAGAGACAGAGACAGAGAGACAAGATAGAGAAGACTCAAATTCACAAAGCTCACAGCTGCTGATTGAAGGTTTCTGCTCAAGGTTTGGATGCCGAAACTCTCATAAATTGGTGCAATTTATAGAGAGTTTTAGTTTGGGGTTGAATGGTAGATGGGTATGGAAAATTAGGGTTTCTTTGGCTTAATTATCATCCTTCCAATTGTTGCTTCATTAGGGTTTCTTTGGCTTAACTATCGGTATCGACTAGTCTAAAATCCGACATTGCGGAATGTCGGCCGAATTTCCTCATCAGGTTTTTTCAAATTGAAAAAATGATATCCAGACCCACCTGATAGAAGCCCTTCCCAAACCCTAAATTTCCTCTTCTTCTTTTCTCTGTTGAATGCACCTCCCAGTTCGCCGCCATCACCAAGACAGCAGCTCTTCTTCTTAGCTCTTTGTTTTAATTTTGGTCTCTCTGTTTTAACTTGTCAGTAGCTCCCAGTATAATGTGTTTTAATTTTGAGCCTCCCAAAGTGTCTAATGATTGCTACCATGTCATCTAATCTTATATTTTTTAATTTCAATAATTTGAAAACATTGAACATTAGCTAAATAGGCATTGTTTGACTATTATTTTGAAATTTAATCTTCTGCAATAGTTGTCTATCGAAATGAGCCAAAGCACATTGTTTATTAAGAAAAAAAACTTTCTTTTGTATTTATTGGTCCATTAACGTCTTGGCTTTTTGAATTTCTTCTCTTGCTTGCTTGTTGATGCTTAGGTTTTGCTATTTGCTTTGTGTCCCCCTTATTTGTTCAACATTGTTAACTGGTTGCATACATATTTAATTTCTCTTATAGTGTGCAGGATGACCTTAATAGACGTTGTGGATTTATCTAGTGAGGATGAACTTGGAGAGATGGATGTGAAACCTGTTAAGTTGGAGCTGGATCTCGTTGGAAGACAACTGCAACAAAAAGAGAACATTAAAGCACAATTAGTGAAGCATCGAATATCAAAAACCCCTACAATACGAGATTCTGAAGAAAATAGGAGCTCAAATGCTTTAAGTACCGGTCACAGTAGCTCTAGTATATTAGACCAAGGGCAGTCTCCAGTGGATGATACAGGCCTCTCTTCTACGTCGCCTATTGTTCCAGCACCTCTTTGTCGGCAGTTTTGGAAAGCTGGGAGCTATGATGATGGCACTGCTTCTAAAGTCACATTTCAAAGTATTCTACTATCTACTGTTATATTTAGAACTTGAGGAGAGTGCATGTGGAATTTTACTAATATTGGTGGTTAAAATATATGTTGTCATATGATTAGTAGGCCCACTAATTCCATTGAAGTCCTTTCATGAGTTTTCTGGTTTTATTGTCTTCCCAACCCAGGCTTTCATGATTGTGATTCTTCAAGTGCAATACTTACAATCTCTTGCATGTTCTTGTACATGGTATGTTCTCTGATATTCCTCTTTCTGGATGACAGATGGCAAAAACTATCTACATGTCCACCCCATGTTCCTTCACTCGAATGCCACTTCACATAAATGGGCCTTTGGTGGTATGTTCAGTGTTACTTCATCTCTTTTTTTTCTGTGTATAATTAATGAATTCAAGTTACTGCATTTTAAATGTTCTGCCATTTTTCATTCTGAGATAGATACTACATTCTCCTTTTAATTCTTGTTTTCAGCAATAGCAGAACTACTTGACAATGCAGTTGATGAGGTAATTTCTGAATCTTATATTTTAGTTTTTTCTTTTTTTCTTTTTAATTTCCCTGTAGTGGTGGAGAGTAATAACTAAGCTGCTTGGTGTTGCAGTTGAACTGAATAAGAACTTCTGTGGAAAATGTGTTAGGATAGAGATTTATATTTCAGTAGGATATTTTTTAGTTCTGAAAGTTTCAGGAGTAGATAACAACTTCCTTTTTTCATGATATATTCACACCTTTGTTTCTGTTTATCTTTGTTGTAATAAAAGAAGAGCCAAGTTGGTAAGTCGCTGGAAACTAGTAATCTATTGAAGGCATTTTATATCCATTAAAGGCAGTGAATTTGAGGCTGTGGATAATTAAGAAAATTAACTAAGCTACTTGTAGAGATGTAAGAACCTGGATGCATATTGCGTTGGAGCCTTGGAGGCTGTTTGCCTGAGGTTTTCATTGGCCAAATAAATATATGTACATATATGTATATATATATGTATTTGAGTGGAAGAATATGTGTTATTTATGAACTTAAAAATAACTATTGTTTCATTCAGGAAAAAAGGTTATTGGATCTGTGTCTTTTCAGTAATTGCTTTCGTTATAGCATTTTCTCTGGCGTTGTCGTGTTTTTGCTTGGTTTTGACCTATCATATTATGTTTCGCATTTCACTTTCTTTTTCATTTTTAATTTGGATAGATCCAAAATGGGGCCACTTTTGTGATTGTAGATAAAATCTCAAATCCAAGGGATGGGAGTGCATCATTGTTAATTCAAGGTATGGTGTATCTGTTGCTTCATATGCCTTAAAAGTATGGATCTATGTTGATTTGGAAGTCCTCGTTGTAAGATATGTACATGATTTTTTTAAAATCTATTATGCAGGAATGTATTTACCTAACTTGTGTTTCCACAATTTGATACTTTGTATAAAAACTCTCTAATCTAGGATTGTCTTTACCTGACTTGCGTTTTCAAAATTTGATACTTTGTATCTAGATAATGGTGGTGGAATGGACCCTGACGCTATGCGGCGTTGTATGAGTTTCGGGTTTTCAGATAAGAAATCGAAATCAGCCATTGGACAATGTATGAATTTTAGCATTTGTTCTGAAATCTATTTTATATCTCCTTTGGTATTTATTGGTTGACTTGTAGCCTTCCAGATGGAAATGGCTTCAAGACCAGTACTATGAGACTTGGCGCTGATGTTATTGTCTTCAGTCGTCACCAGGATAAGAGGTTTGATTCCAATACTTACATTTATTGCGTTTTGAGTTTCTTTGTTCACTAGTTATTAATTGGGAGTTTTTTATAAAATCAATATGTGACTATTTTTAGTGTCTACGAACAAGATTTTTATTTGGATTTGGCAGTTTTTGGAAATTGTCTTATGTGTTATTCATTGTCTATTATAACATAGAATTGTTACTGGAAATTTGCACCACCATTGATTCTCTCTCTCTCTTTTTTTTTTTTTGGGGGGGGGGGGGATGAGAGAGCAAGGCATGGAGCATCGACAAACTGACTGATCTAGGAATGTTTCTAGTCCCTTGGGCTCCATTTGATTCTCTGAAGAATGCAAGAAATGAAAGGGAATTCTTGTGAAATTTTTCCTTGCCTAAGACCTTCTGTCCTCCTCCCTCTGCCCTCTCTCTCTTTCAATCTTTTCTTTTTTCTTTTTGCCCCCTTGAGAATTAATGGATCTTACATTTTGAGAGTTCTACAAATTAATGCCATCCTGCTTTAGTGTTGATACTTGGAATGTTCATTTATTTTTTCACCAGGACATTGACTCAATCCATTGGTCTTCTCTCTTATACATTCTTGGCACGAACAGGCCATGACAGAATAGTAGTACCAATGGTGAGCTTCGTTCCTCAAGCTCTTAGTTGTGTCATTTATGCTCCTATTAATTCCTGTTCCCTTATCTGTATGATAAAATTAATAGTGGGTAAGCAATATGTGGTAGTATATGTGTGACCAGGACATTTAATGTGCCATTGAAATGCTGTATTTATACTAGATTGAGGTTCTGGCCTTTAGGTTTAAATTTCAAGCTGATAAAATTATTGCAATATGTAATTGCAACATCAACCATGATATCAAGATGGACGGGAATATGAACCACTATGTTTGGCAGATCTCAATTGTCTTGTTGTCTTTGGTTGGGCTGTTGAAATGCTGCATATCATTTTACTCTCGTTCTCAATTGATTGAAGTTTACATTTAGTATCCAGTATTAACAGCTTATGTCAATTGCAGGTGGATTATGAATTCAACACCTCAACTGAGACATTAGAAATATTGCATGGCAGGGAACATTTTATGACTAATCTTTCCATGATGTTGCAATGGTCTCCATATTCAACAGAGGCTGAGCTTCTGAAGCAAGTAAGTTCCTACTCTCTTATTTGATAACCTTCTCTTTCATTCATTCATGAGAGACAGAGAGAGAACTATTTAGATTTTAATCATATATAGTTGATTTATTTGGTTAGTTCATCTACTTACTCTGGGACATGGTGAACTCTATACAACATGCACCAATGCCACACAATGCCACCTATTTCAATACCATACTTCACAATTTTTGGCAGGAATTTTTCCTTTTTATTTAAAACTATATATTTGATAGACGTTGTTGCATCATATCTCTTTAGTTTGAGAAGGGAAATATTACCTATTTTTGGGTCAAAAGAATGGAAATATCACCTGAAGAACATTATTTCCCTTGTCCATTAAATTTGGATAGGTATGGTCTGAATGTGTCAGCTTCTGTGAAGGTTAGTTTATGTATAAGTTTAGGTTACTCTATTTTTTGACAAATTGATCACTGAGCAATTTTATCTGCTCTAGGTGAGCATCTTGTAACACTAAGAAATTCAATTTATTTATCATGCTATATTGATGACTTTCATAGTTCTCATTTTCAAGCTTTGCTGATCTGTATGTTCAATCTGGTGATTGTTTGATTATTTCCCATTTTTGCTCCTGGGATGACAGTTTAACGACATCGGAGCTCATGGCACAAAAGTTATTATCTACAACTTATGGTTCAACGATGATGGGAACGCAGAGCTAGACTTTGATACAGATCCTGAGGTGAACAATTTCTTTCAATTTTGTTTTCTCTTCTATTTGAATTTCTTTTGAAATGTTATGTGCCATCATTCCAATGAGGCGGCTTCTTGTGACTTGGTGGTTGCAGGATATTCGTATTAATGGGGATACCAAAAAAATCGACAGTTGGTGGAAGGAAGTAAACAAACAGCAAATTGCCAACCGTTTTCATTATTCTCTCCGTGTGAGCCTAGTGTAGCATATGTATACTTGAATTACACATACAAGTGTTGAAATTCTCTAAGTGTAGTTTCTCTATGCTCCACAGGTATACTTGTCCATCTTGTACTTGCGGATACCAGAAACCTTTCAAATAATACTTCGTGGAAGAGTTGTTGAGCATCATAACATTGCCGATGATCTAAAATTTCCAGAATTTATCTTGTATAAACCTCAAACTGGAGGTTCTGTGGAGGTTCTACTGATTTCTAAGCATTTGTTCTAATTTTGGTTTATACTAAATGAATATTTTCCATCAGTCAAGATTAAGTTGTTATCATTTGAACTACTGCTCTCTGCTTTAACAATTTAGTGCCTTAACCATGCAGGGTCAAGCTGTTACGACTATTGGATTTCTTAAAGAAGCTCCACAAGTCAGTATCCACGGCTTCAATGTGTATCACAAGAATCGTCTAATATTGGTATCTTATCCTTGCTGAATTTGACTTTCTGCTGTGGTGTTGGCTATCAATGTAATTTGGAGATTTTATTATCAGTTACCCCATATTATGATCTTCACTCTACTTGTGATTGCCAGACAAGCACAAGTAACATTCCTAAAAGCACACGCACAAGACGCGTACATACACACACTGTAGGTCTGTGTGTATCACGAAAAATCATCTGATACTGATATCTTGTGGAATTTAACATTCTGCTGGCGATGTTGGCTCTCGATGTAATTTTGAGGCACTCTTTGCAGTTAAATTTCCCAAGATCTTTACTCTCTCTCTCTCTCTCTCTCTCTCTCTCTCTCTCTCTCCCTTTAAAAATTTCTAGTGAGTCATATGTAGGGCCATTATACTTGTAACTTACGGCTGGTGAATGAACAAATTTTTCTATGGCAAGATAAAGTCAGCCTTAAGAATATTGTCTGTGGCCCGAGGGGCTTGGTTTGTGTTTTAGTATAATTTTCTGTAATGGGAATGAGGTGTGGCATAGCAAATTATTGTCTGTTAATTGTTTGGAATGGCAAATTGGTCTGGTGCTGACATTTAAATTAGATATCAAGCGTAAAAGGCCTCTACTTTCTATTGAATAATTTCGTTTTCTATTTTTTCTTTTTCCTTAATGCAGAACAAAACATAATATTGCTTTGCATAATATCTGTTAAATTTGAAGTGGCAATGTCGCACTTTATAATATTTTTCTATTTTCTTCTCCTTTGCAGCCATATTGGCAGGTTGTGAGCTATTTGGACAGTAGGGGTCGGGGAGTTGTTGGTAAAAACCTGCTAAACACTCTTCTTATTGAGCTCTATTTTTCTTTTTGAGGGTGTTGTAATTATAGACCAATGTTTCATTGGCTATTTCTTTAGGTATTTTGGAAGCAAATTTTGTTGAGCCAAGTCATAACAAACAAGATTTCGAGAGAACTTCTCTCTTTCAGAAACTTGAAACTCGCTTGAAGGAGATGACATGGGAATACTGGTAATCTATTTGCTAACCCTAATGGTCTTGTACTTCTTTAATAATAGCAAAATTCTTTATTTTTCCTCCCTTCTCTCAATCTTGCAATGACTATCAAATTTGTTTTCTCTGTATACAAATGGGGAACGTTTGGAGAACCAATGAATTTAATTAATTTCATTTAATTTTATGAAGCATTTGGATGAACTTCGTATATTATTTCAATTGATTTATACTGTTGAAAAATTTGTTTGGCCATTTGTATTATTAATAGAAAAACCAAGTTGGGTCGCGTCACAACTCACATCGACCCTTCTATTTAGCCTGCTGAATCCATGTCATAGAACATGACACTGGTAATGGTATGGCCACACACTCCAAATACATGGAAAATGTCAACATAGCATCGACACTAGGACATTTATTTGCACCTAGCATTCATACCCAAGTCCGTTTCCCTACAAAGTGCCTTTTGGAAAAAGGAAAAATGGTGGTGACTATGTACCTGGTATGTTGTTTTGAACTTTGGCAGGGATTATCATTGTGGACTAATTGGGTATCAGGTAAAGAGAAAGCTTAAACCAGTGATCCCACAGGTCTCATCTGATCATACACCACGTAGTGGTGTTCAACAGCCTGTCACATTGGGTCAAAGTTCCCCTGCTGTTGGCAATAGAAAAGGAGCTCTTGGAAGATCTGAGCAACCAATAACCAACTCACAAAGCATATCTGAACAAGGTAGCTGCTCGAGTTAAGATCATTGTTTCTCATTATAATCTTACTGATTGGTAATGATGGCTTGTGTTGGTGTGGTAGGAAGGATGAAGAGGAAGAGACATGGTGATATTCTACCAGCCAAAAATGTGATCAGTACTGGAAAGAGTGTACAGGTTAGTAGGCAACTTGTTTGAATTACCAAATTTTCCATCCCTGTTACAAATAAATGCATTTCAGTGTATATAGGAGATGTCACCTTATGTAATTTGAGTTTCAATTGGCCATAGAAAAACTAGAAATAAATGTAAAATTCATCGAGACTACCATGTTGAGTTGATTGTGTATGTTTTACCCAGAGTTTTGCAATGTCGGGATAATGTACCCATACTGACATGAGGCAATCTAAGTCTGTTTTAGATATGTGTACGCACGTGTTATTTAAATTATGGACACTTCTTTTTGCTCTAACACCAGAAAGAATGTTTTAGAAGGAAATAACATGACTCTTGATATGTTTGTTCTTTTATGCATTTTATTTTGGTAGCTGGTGAATCCTACTGGAAATCAGCCGAAAGATCAAGAGGCTGTAAATTTGATGCAAGAGAACAACAAGCTCCGGGCTAAGTGAGTACATGATTACCTGCATATTTATTTGACCCCAATTCCATTGTGTGAAGAATCAGTTGATTGCATATTATGGAGATTTACTTTCTCAGTATTTAGGCCTTTAACTATTTGTTCTACATTGTCAGATGCTTGGAATATGAGAAGAGAGAGGAAGAACTAAATCTCAAGGTACTTCAAATGGCACAAAATAATTACTTTTACTAAAAAGATTTGGACGTTAACAGTTTTTTGTGAACCGTATAGTGAAAATTATTGTTGTTTGTGCAGGTGACGCAGCTTAGAAGTGAAATGAAAGGGGTTGATGACGAATACAACCGAATGTTGGCCGAACTAGAATCCTTAGAGACTGTCAAGAAAGAAAACGGCGTATAAATGTACATAGTGAGCTGTGTTGTATTAATAATTCTTTCATTTGTAAAACCATGTTGTATGCATAACTCGGTGTAGCCTTCAGTTTTAACTCCTTAGTCATAGTAGGCAGATGTGATCTTTGCAGCTGAAAGCTGGGGTCCTGAGCTCTTCCTCTATTTTTTGTTTTTGTTTTTTAATTTCCTTCCCCTCCTTTCCCTTGTCCTTTCCCTTTCACCAGCTGTTGTAAGTAAGTTTCATTAACAAATTCCCGCTAATTTCAAATTTTTAATGCAAGTAGCTTTTCTATAAAACAATATTTTCCAAGTTGCTCGACTGCCAAATGTCTTTGCATTTTGGGATGGTTCTCTTTTGTAGGATGATTATGCTCATTTATGGATTAATATACACTATTGAGGCGAAGCCTTCTCACCACAATTCCTCATTTGACAAAATAGGGGCTAACTTCAACAATTTATGATTGTGCCCCTGCAGGCCTACCTATTTTAATTTCTGACGATTCTTTCTCATTCTTTCATGCTTTCTCTCTATTTATCTTGTCAGATTCTTCTCTTTTTCTTACGTTTCCCTTCTATTTCTTCTCTCTTTATTTTGTCAGATTTATCTTTATTTCTTTACTTTCTCTGCATATGCAAGTGCAGCTGAAGATGAAGATGAAAGATGGAACTGCATCTAATTTCAAATCTGAAACATGATAATATGATATACATCTGTATTCCAAATTTAAGACATTTACAACTGCAGTTGCTTCTACAGATGTATTTATGCATATCTGCAACTGCATTTGATTCCAAATAAACATGTTCTCTTTTGCAGATGCAGAAAAGAAGAAGATGAAGAAACTTGTGTGGAATATCCACAAAAACAAAGATTTCAGCAACAAAAAATTTATATAAAAAAAAAAATCTGGAGCACGAAAAAACTAGATTTGGAGCTGCAAATCGAAATACAAAACACAAAAGAAAATCGACATCATGAACAAAATCTGGAGCACCATGGTTGTGGTTGCTCGATGTCGATGGAGAGAGAGAAGTTGACTAATCAATCCAATAAATAAATGGTGAGATGAATTTAATTGTTATCAACATTGTCTATTTATTTGTTAACGGGTAAATAACGAAACAATTTTAATTTGATTCATTTTTTATAGAGATAATCTTCAAATAGTACTCTACAAAATAATAGATTTCAATCATAAGACTACATTGCAACAAGAAAAACAAAACTCTTTCGATGGTAAGACTATATTTTTGTCAATTGTCACTGCACATGTACATATTGTTGTTGCATGAATCCAGTAGGTGATCTTCATGCCCTCGTAATAAACCAGTGCTGTTTGTTGTACAGATACAGACACGTCTGTTTTCTCACATCACATAATTGATAGAGGATTTAATTTTGTTGGGCTTCGACAAAACAAAGGCATCATTATGCAAATTAACATCTTCATTTTTCAATGGAAATAATGTTATTGGACAAAACAAAGGCATCATTATACTTTACCAATTTGGTCTCTAAATTTTTAATTTAGAAAATTAAAGACTATGATCTTTTTAATTTTGTCGTTATTCCGTTAATTTACACATTTTCATCTTAATTTTTGTTTGTATAGCCACCATGTGCCAACTACGTGGGGTCCTTTTTCATGGCAAAATGGTTCCTTCTATTTAGATCTTACTATTTTTCCTACTTCATTTTCTTCTAAATTTGGATAAAAAATATATAAATTGACGGAATAATTTTAATTGACAAAATTGAAAAATAAGTTCTTAATTTTTCAAATTAAAAATTTAAGGATCAAACTGATAAAATGTAATAGTTTAGAAAACAAAATGGCATTAATTCTTTTTTTCAATCATAGGCTTCCATTTTCCTCCATGCGATTGTTTCAATTATTATATGCAATTCACATGTCTCTGTTTCCCCTTGTCAATACGGTTTTACCAAACAAGTATTTTTGTTCTTTTTACCAAACAAGTATTTACCTTACCAAACCAGTTCAAACCGTTTTGCTTGAAAGTCAAAACTGATTCACGTTTTACTGCGACTTTGTGCTCTGTAGAAGTCAAAGCCCACATCAATAGTGAATCCAGGAAAGAAACAAAAGCCGAACAGAAATAAATAGAAAATTAGAAAGAATAAAAGTAACGTCACAGGCTGTGATATCTGTAACCTGCAAAGAAGCCTTATCCATTGGGTCCCACCTATGCCAACTTTGAATTTAATATATGTGCGCTCCCACTCACCCCCGATTAAAAAATAAAATAAAACAGGTAGCACCGATAATGCTAACGTGTCACGACAGGAATCAACCATTCTCGGGCTTGGGTGACAGACGGGTGAGAATAGTGTTCAAACGAGGCGCCGAGTTTTTTCTGAGGAAGCTAATAAATGAGTCATCATCCTCGTGGATCTCCCCAACTAGAAATCAGTGTTGTCTGAAATGTGAAAGGGCATGAGAGAAGTCGTGACCGAGTTCACATTCGAGTCGTAACCCAATTGACTCAGTTTAATACCGCTCCACATTTTAACCCCCAACAAAAATTATTTCAATTAATTATTTAAGAAAGATAAAAACCCACAACGAAAAGGCACTTTCTTTCTTTCATGGAGGGGTTAAATTAAAACTTAAAACAGTTAAAAATATAGAAATAAAAAAAGAAAAAAGAAACACCAACTCCAACTCCAACTCAGTTTCTAAAGTCCCAAGACTCCCAACAAGAGGAGTACAAATTATAAAATTAATTTTTTTATTAGCTTGCTCCTTTTTCAAGGAGTGGTTTTGCAAAACAAAAACTCTCTTCTGGCCTTTTTGGGGTCTGCAAGCACAGCACCTGGTATTTGTTTAGGGAGAAGAGAGAGAAACACACACAAACAAAACCCATCCAATACTTTTCATTCTGTATGTTTCCCCTGAATAGCGTTATTAAAACTTTTGCATTAACTTATTTTTTTCTGTAGAAAATTTGGGGATTTTCCGGGAAAGTTTAGCCTGATACAAGAACAAGAGCCCAAGTTTTGTTTTGGTCAGATATTGTTTGGGTTTTCCTTATCGGTGGCGATCTTTCCATTTGTGATCATATATATTACGTAACCCATTTTGGCCTTTCAGAATATTATGTGAGAATTCAACTAACGTTTGGTCCTAGATTCTCCATCATCACATCTCCTACCAAAATCGTACCAAAAAAATACAGATTATTATCCTTATCTGAGTCTCTCCTAAAAACCACGCAAACATAACCATCAATTTCGATTCTCCCCATATCAAAAATCCTCATGAAAATCGATTGTTTTCATTTCTGATAGTATCAGAATCACATGAGAATTGGTTTTGCTGGTTTTGCTCATCTGGGTTTGACCACAATCTTGTGAGTTTGGTTTATATCTGATCTTTCAAATTCAATCTTCTGTGTGCGTCTGAAATTTGATTTAGGAGTTGCGTTTTGGACCATGGCGACCAAGTCTGGTGGGTCACTGAATTACTGGAGGAATTACTTTCGAACTGCGAATTCGGACATTTTCAACATAATCGACCATGCGATCATGGTGGCGGCTTCGGATTGCCCCAAGGAGTTCAAATTGCGGAGGGATCGAATAGCTGAGCGCTTGTTTTCGTGCCGATTGACCCGGTGCTTGGGCTGCGACAAGGTCGAGTTGGCGGTGCCTGGTGCTGGTGGTGATGAAGAGGATGATGACGATGATGGAGGTTGCAAAAGTGGGTTTGAGAGAGATGGAGGTGAAGTTGAGGCTGGTGCTAGTAAAGAGAGCAAGGTCAATAGCAATAGAGATGAACAGGGAGAGATGAACATGAACCAGCAGGTTAGCAATTACAGCTATGGATTAGCTGAGGCTTTGACTGATGAGATTGAAGAAGAGTCTCAAATTGTTGGGGAGGTCTTGAGGATCAAAGAGATCGTTCAGAATAGTGAAGAAGAGGTATACCCTCTGAAATTCTCTGCTTATCAGTTTCTGTTTCGTATTTTGTGATTATTTAGTTATGTGGTTTTTTAGATTTTTGAAATTGGTTTTGAAGGGTGTTCGAGAATTTTTGCTTTGTTTGGCTGCTGAGAATACTTTAGTTGTTCTGGTTTCTGATTGAATTGTTAATTATTGTTGTGGCAGTCTGATGAGGTATTGTTTGATTCTTTGAGGAAGCTTCAGTTGTTGGCTCTGACTGTGGAGACTTTGAAGGTTGGATTCTAATCCAGTTTAGTTATTGAATTAGAATGCCTTCTGTGTAAGAGCAATATTAAATTCCTCAATCAGCTCTAGTTTTTTGCTGCTGTATGGACTGAATAGAGTTCTTTTCCAGGCAACTGAGATTGGAAAGGCGGTTAATGGTCTTCGAAAGCATGGATCAAAGCAGATTCGTCATCTTGCTCGAACACTTATCGAGTATGAATTTATAAACCCTAGTGCGGCAGTGGATTATTTGTACTATGTGTTTGTTGGGAGGAAATTGAGTGCTAAGCTGTAGCTGCATTATAATATCTTCTAAAGTTTGTTACTTCCATTCTCTAATTCTTCTACTATTTACTATCTTTCCTTGTCTGTTTCTATGCATTGCAGTATCAAGCAGTTTTCCTTTTTTATTTTCTTTGTAGTCATTTGGGTGCATTAATAACCCAGGTGTATATTCCGTATAAAAGCACAGCATAGGTTTTATAACCGCTAAAGCACTTAAGCTTCATGGATGCCAATTAGAGCTAGGTTCATTGTACATTACAATATTTTCCTCATCTGTAACCAAAATTGGCATCAGATAATTGCCAGTTGCAGAGTACTGTGCATTCATATTTGTTGTGTTTACGTATTCAGTATCTATTGTTGTGCTTACTGACAGAAATCAACAGTACTCTGGTATTTTCTCCTTTGCATATTTGTCAAGACATGGAATCCATTTCCTTCAACTGCACATCTGTTGGCTCTTCTTATCCCAATGCATTTTTTTCTTTAACTCTTTTAGTGTGCTTATTCGCCAACTGCTTGGTGAGAATCCTTGTATAATGGATGAGTCATAACTCAGTTCACCTTCTTTGATCTGAAATGATCTTTTAAAGACACCATATTTCATTTTTATATAGGACCATGACCTGTGTCATTAACATTTTGTTTGATATCTTAGATTATGGAACCACTGTGTTTTAACTTTATTTTTGTGGATTGCAGTGGGTGGAAAGACTTGGTAGATGAATGGGTGAATGCTACAGCAGCTATTGCAAGTAGGAATTGTCGATTTTATGTTATTAGAGATCATGTATGTACCATTCTTTTCATTACTCCACTGGAACATGGAAGCTAATTTTAATTTTAACTTGTAGACACAGAAGCTATGTCAGATTCTGTTAATCCATCTATTGATGACGAAGAAGGACTCCCATCTCCTCCACTGGATGAAGGAGCTTTCTTTGCTACTCAAACCACAGGAATAGAGCTCTCACAGGTATGAATCTTCTTCCCCTCTTTCTTTTCTTATTGAGGAAAATAATCTTCTTTTCATTATGATGGCTGTAAACTGACTGGATTTATTCACATGGATGTCCAATAACTGCACTATGTGAAGTTCTTTGATGGCATGGATGATGATGGAAGTAAGTTGAATTTTCAAGTTTTTATGCTTCTCTTTGATAGCTTTTGTGTTATTCGGTTCTTTATTAGAATTCCCCACTTATTGGATTCATGATTATGAACGGGGAATGTTGTTTCAGATCCTCGAAACAGTGGGGAATTCAAGTATCGTCAAAATGGAAGAAAACCATCACAGGAGAAACAAAATATGATGAGACTGAAACAACAGTCTTCAAATGAGGCAAGTGTGCTTACCAAGGAAAACAAGAATGAACAAGTGAAGAAACAAGAAATTGTTGTGAAGCCGAATAAGCCCTCAAACACCGACTCTGGGCCTGGCAGACCTCCCAGAATAAGTATGGAGCAAAAGGTCAATAATGAAACAAAGATCCAGCCAAAAACAGAAAAGGTTGCCATTCAAAAGAGGCAACTCACTGGTCAGCAGGATGTAAGTGCTTGTTACAATTACGTGTAGTTTTATATCTTTAGTTTCAATCTTTATCTGATTTATGTTATTGGTTTATAGAAATTCAAGTGTTCAGATGAATTTTCAGTCCAAGTGAAACTAGAAGCCACAAAAAGGAAACTCCAGGAGAGTTATCAACAAGCTGAGAACGGTATGTTCTGAAAAATATTTTGACTTTAACTTGATAAGGGTGGTAATTAATTTCTAGAGATATGTTTTCAATTAATACGTTGAAATGTCAATATTTGGTGGCTAGATGAATCAATGTTGGCCTAAGTTTGGGTGTTGAAGTGATGATCGATCTTTCTTTCAATAACATTTCAGTTGTAATTCAAGTTTTCAATCTCTCATGTATGCCTGTGTTCTCTTTTTGTTCAACAGCCAAGAGGCAACGGACAATACAGGTTATGGAGTTGCATGATCTCCCCAAGCAAGGGTTCAAGCAAGGGATTGGCCATAGGAATCCCCATGTGAAGCCTGGAAACCACAATCGGCATTGGGCACATGGACGGAGATAAGTTACTTTGTGAAGGAGACTGGTTTCAATGGCTTTTCCGAGGTTCTTCCATTTCAAATTTAGTGGAAGAACACACATACTCTCTGGCTTACTGTGGCTTGACCCACTTTTGCATCAAGAATAAGGAATTCAACCACCATTCTTGCCATAGAGGGGCTGTTTCTGATTTATAGGCAGGCAAACTTTTGAAACTTGCCCTAAACTAAATGCGTTGAGGTTTATAGAGGTCTTTTCTTTGAAATTAGGAGGCGGATTGTTGCTTATGAAGTCTCATTTGAACTTGGTTCTGAGCTGAATGTCTGTAGAGAACTCTGATATTTCACACCCATTTTAACTGACTATATACCCTCAACATTTTTTCTCACAGAATCAAAACTTCTACACCATGAGTTATATAAGTTACTTGGGACACAATAAAGTCCATTGTTATAACAATCATCTGTAAGCACCTTTATAAGAATGTATAAATTTAAATTTTCTAGTCTCTTTCTAAGGTCTGCACTAGTACTAGCTTTGCGGATGATATGATGGATATGATTCTCGTAAAGCTAGTCAATGTTCTAATTTTGGTCACGTGATTAGTTATTGGCAGATTGTTAAAATTTAGTTGTATCCAAGAATATCTAGGGAAATAGAATCATGTGAGTTTTTGGTGTGAATTCTAGTTAGTAGAGTAATAGGAGTGGGGCCATGTATCTATCATATGTATACAATATAAACTGTTTCTTTCAAATGGATAATAGATGGGGGTGGCTTACCTGGTAGTCTCAGTCCTGCACTTAAGCTAAACAATGAATATTGGAATGATATAATGTGATTCACGTGATGGGCATTTTCATTGTGTTTCTGAATTAAATATTTTGTAAAAGTCATTGTGGCATATTCCTATTTCACATGGAGGATGCTGCTTGGAAATTAATACCAAGTTACCAACTATAGAGGCGTGTGTGGTCGATTCTCCCCTACCACACTTTTGTGCCAACAACTACCAAATAAAAGATAAATCAGACCACATCTCCAACATTTTGGGGAACTTACAAAAACTTCCTTCAAATCATTTTCTCTTAAACAGTACATTTAAAGGTAAATTTAACCTATGGCCAAAAGAAAAAAAAAAGGCAAATTTAACCTATATGTGAACCAATAAGAGGTGTGTGTGGAGATTTTAGGACTTAGGAGTTAAAACCTTAATTTCTTAGAGAAGTGCGTAGCAAAAATAGAAAGGTGACTAAGAGCATCTCCAGTTTTTTTTTAAATCTTTCTTTAAATTCAAATTTTGGGAAAAAGACATAAAATGCAGATCCAACCCTATCCTAAAATTTTCCCAAATTTGAGATTTCATTAAAAAATTCTTCAAATCAAATTGAATGGATGAGGCTCTTCAAACTTTATCCAAATCTCCAATAATCAAATTTTAGACCAAAAACTCAAACAAAACAAAAAAAAAAAGGTTTAGAGAAAATTTCAACTTTAGCATTGGAGAACTCTTTCCCAAATCTAAATTTTTTCCCTAACTTATCATCAAATTGGAAAATAATATAGGAGATACTCTAAAAATCATAAGAATAAGCACACAATCCACAAGATTTACAATGTCCACTCGTAAGTGAGCTATATTCATGAGGTTAAGGATAAAATAAAGCATCCAAGTGTTTCCTCACTCACTCTTAGAATTTCATCCACATTGCTGGTCTCTAATCGTCTTATTTATAGTGTTCAATTTCAACTTATATAGTTATATTTCCACCCTCCTCCCCCCCAAAAAAAAAAAAGTATGATGTTCTAGTTCCGCTATCAAACACCTAAACTTAGAAACTACACAAACTTATCATATGTAGTGTCTTATAAAAGTCCATGGCAACACTAAATTGAGTTTTTTACTATTTATTATGAATTTTGAGACACGCTCGTTACATTATCATAAAACCAAAAGCTAGTTACTAATGGGGTTCAATTTCAGAATGTTACATGTAGTCACAACTTATTACTGAATTATAAATTCAGTCACAAATACATTTGTGTTGACTAACATTTCAGCAATTATGTTATACTATAACAAATTTGTCAGACTTGTGACTAAATATTCTGATAGTCATGTTGGCTATCATTCGAATAATAGCGTACTACATAAATAACAATATTTTTTTATAGAACATTTATGACCATATCTGGGTTAAAAAAGAAAAACATTTATGACAATATCTGAGTTGAAAAAGAAAAAACTATTATGACAATATCTGAGATAAAAAAAAATTAAAAAAAAAAGCAAAGCATCTAAGATAAAAAAACATTTATGACAATATCTGAGTTAAAAAAGAAAAAACTATTATGACAATATCTGAGATATAAAAAAAAAAAAAGTAGAGCATTTAAGATAAAAAAAACATTTATGAAAATATCTGGTTTTTGAAAATATGTTAGTTTGTGAAAAATTATAGTGGGATACCTCATTCATGACAATATCTGGTTTTTTTATATAACATTTATGACAATATCTGATTTAACACTTCTATAAAATTATCACAGATTGTGTAATTATCATAGTGGGATACCGCATTTATAGCAACATTTGTTTCTTATAGAACAATTATATATGACACTATTTGATTTAACATTTCTACAAGGATTATGTCATTTTATAAATTGATAATAAGTTAAAAATATATATATATGTGCATACTCTTTTTTTTTTTCTTTTCTTTTTTAGATTTAAGGGAAGGGGGAATCAAACTTAGATGTAGTGGGACAAACTCTACAACCCTTTCAACTAGACTACCCACCAACTCATATATGCATACCCTTTATATATGCATGCTAAAAACTTGTTTTCATATGCGGACCACTATTGCCTCCACTAGCGCTAGAGATAGGATTATAGGAACTTATACTTGTGGGACATGATGAATAATCTCTAAAATATTGAATAACAATATTTTCATTCATAAAAGAGAAAAATTATTGCAATATATAAATTTATATGTCAGATTTTCATATTTCGAAAATGTTGCAATATAAAATCATAAGCAATATAATTGGATAGAGCTTTTTCATTGAGGTATGACTGGTGGGATTTATTCTGCATTGTAGTTTAATGATCAAAGCCGTCTATTTTCCAAGTCTCAATCCAAGGATTATCTTTATAAAAAATTAGATAAATCGGAAATTATTTAAACGTTTGATTAAAGGGTTATCATTTCAAGTGTAAATTGAATTCACTATGTTCGTAGATTTATTCGATCATAATTGGATGTCTTATTGGTTTCCGATTTATCTAATTTTCTGCAAGGATGATCATTGAATTGAGACTTAAAAAATAGATGGCTTTTATCATCGAATTACAATGTGAAGTGGATCCCACAAAACATATCTCATTATGCTTAAGATGATGTATACCTCAATAGAGGAGCCCTCTAATTGAATATATAATTTTCAATATGCATACAACCAAATTTTTCAGTCACCCATTGATATCCCTTTATGTTACAGAGGAAATTCAATAATTAAAGAAATATTAATACTAACAATAACAATAAGACTAACACCAGCACTAACACTAACACTTATATTATAACATTAACACTAACATTAGTTTGTTTAGAGGGAGGGAGATCAAACTTGAGTACAGTGGGGCAAATTTTATAGCCCTTCCAACACGGCTACATTAACAACTAACACACTAACATTAGTTTAGCACATTACCTAACTCCTTTATGAATTCATCTCATAATTAATATAAATTAGTTAATAATTATATAAGGCTAAAATATTTTTAGTTTGATTTTTTTTATTCATAATAATTCATAAAAGTTAATTTTTATAGCCCAAAAAGAGAGAAAGTTGTAACAAAAATATAACAAACCTTAATTAATATATGAGAAATTAATTAATAATGCATTCAGATTTCAGTGTACTAATTAATTTCATTTCAGCTCCAACAAATTAAACCAATGCATAATGTATTCAAAGTTTACTTAATAATGTCATTCAAATAATGTAAATTTTAGTTAAAGCCCATTCCCTTCTATTTCAACTCTAACAAAACCAATGCAATAAATTTCAATCTAACAATTTAATTAAAAAAATTCTATAAACTCTTAATTTTCTTTAGTGGTCATTCATCAACATTCATGAATTCAATAACCAAATAAGTAACAAAATTGCATCCAATTTATACGAGTATTGAGAAATAATAATACCTAATTTATGGAATCGGGAGTCCAACAAGGAGTACGGCGGCGATTGTGTGCAGACGTGATGCTGATGGAATACAACTATGGAGATAATCGAATACAGCTATATCGACTAGTAGAATACAACCATTTCGACTAATAGAATACATCTGCAACGAAATCGGAACATCGTCGGTCGAAGAGGGGAGAGGAAAGTTTAGGGGTAAGAGAACTGAAAGAGATTTGAGGGAATAGGGCTGAGGTGTCCTTCTAACACTTTGTCAAGAAGTATATATATTTTTAACACGGCCTAAAATGACATTTACGGTAATGTCATTTTAAAAAATAAAAAAATAAAAATGATGTGTACACCTCAGTTACGTTTTGATAAAATCCCTCTAGAGACATTTATTCATGAAATGAGGAAAAAATTGTGGGGACGATACTAGTAAACCTTAAAATCATCCTATATATATTTAATGAAAATCTTTTTGTCACTGGCCTATACGACTCCGCCACTAACCTTCATAGGGAAAAAAAATCATTTTCATCATGTAAATTAATCCTTTTTTATAACCACTAACAAGAAACATTTATTTAAATTGATTTTACAACTACTAAAATTTGTACTTGAACATTTACCCAAAAAACATTTTTTTTTTACTATTCACTACTTTTCTTACAATTTTTTGTTTTATTTGTCATTTTATCATTTACTATTTTAAAACTTTATTGAAATTTCTAAGTATGTACTAATATACACCTTAGAAGGAGGATGGTGAATAGGTTATACTCAATTTTCAATCCTATCAAAACAACTACACTCAACTCACAAATAATGTACCTGCAAGAAGACAATAAACAACAATCCCATGATGCTCAATAGTTGTATTTTGAGATCTTCTAAAGCTCTAAGGATTATGGTCAAGCTACTATTCTTTATACAAGAAATATATTCTTCAATGTGACTGATCATTTTAGATAAGTATATATATATATATATATGTGTGTGTGTGTGTGTGTGTAAATCAATTCAACACATATGCAAAGTTTTATTCAATCAACCCAATTAGTTTGACAAGCACATTGCACAAGTCATTTAACGTGGAAACCCTCATCAAGGTGAAAACTATGAGACACTATTCCAAGCAACACAAACCACGATTAAAGAAAGAGTTACAAGACACAAAGACTTACAATGGACACACCACTGCTTTGCATAAGAAACCCCCCCAGCCCCCCGACTCAATCCTCAAGATTTAAGTTGTCGCCACTACAACGATCTTTAGTTGGTAGATCGGACTCACCAACACATGATCGTGTCCATGATGACCAACAATGACCCGTAGGATGACCAACACATACATGAACCAATGGTGACCAACAAATGAGCAATCATCAACCACTCCTATGAAACGATGAATGCATAAGATATGTCATGCGAGCATTCAAAAATTAGTTTTCTCCAGAACATAATTTCTAATACATATAGGTATATGCATAGATTAAGATAATGTGAACATACAAGGTATGAAAGCAAGCATCAACTAACAAAACCTAAAATCATTATAGAGATCGAATAAGTTTTTTCCAAAAACATAATCAATGGAGATTTACCCAAAACTTGATTTTTAGGGCATGAATCAAAGTATCAAGCGAAAAGGAAAGTAAGCATATTATTGATTCATGAACAACCTAACCATAATGTGTGTATGAAGATTCATACATGAACATATCATACAATCAAGTTTTTCCAAAAATTTGGAAAGGCTATGGCATGACAAACAATAATGAAGGATATTCTAAGATGAAAAAGCTATTGAATTATGAACAACTTAAAAACAATGTTGCAAGATATATTAGCTTCAAAATAACATTAATAGAGATTTTCTCAAATCCAAAAACTTAAGGGCTAAGTCAAAATTTAGAGCAACAACAAAAGAATAATATGTTAATGATTGATTTAACAACCTAGAAACATAAATGCAAACAAGTACAAGCTATAGCTAGAGTTGCATTTATAAAGATTAGGAGTGAAAGGATGAAGAAAAAAGACCTTGGATTGTAGCTCTCAAGTCTCTAAATGTTTCTCCAAAATCTTATGTAGATGACGAAAATTATATTCTCAAGCTTTGTCTACCAGTTGATTGGTTCTTATAACCACACAAATATGTATGACCTCTAATAAGTCTACACTATGAGGAGATGAAGAGATGGACTCACAATAGAAGGAATGTGCTAGCTTAACACTCTGGTGTTTTGGCCAGAGAGAAAATAAGAACATAGAATAAAATCTTGCAGTAACTCAAGTATTTGTGTGTTCTTGTGTACTTAAGGCTCTATTTATAGAGTTAGGGTTGTAACTAACACCCTAAGGGTGGCTGGCCAAGGGTGAAGCCAAATGGGTTTTAGGCTTCATCTTTTATTTAATTAACTTTTAATTAAACTATTTCAACTAAGAGAGAATTATAGCAATGACCCTCAAACTTTACATTGAGCATCACTTTGATCCACGAAAGTTTTTTTTGAATTTTATAGTCTACATACTTTTACATGTGTATTACTTTAGTCCATTATGTCAATTTCATCTATATTTTTTCGTCAATTTAATTTAGTCACGTATATCACATTGTGGAAAGAAAGAGGAGGTGAGTTATCATTTCTATCTTTCAAAAGTGGCTCAAATGCTTGACACATGACTAAAATTGACGGAGATAAAGTGGATGGAATTGACAGTTGACTTAAGTGATAAACAGGTGAAATTTCAAGGACTATAAAATTCAAAAAACAAGTTCGTGGACGAAACTGATACTAAGGGTAAAGTTTGAGGATCATTGTTGTCATTTTTTCTTCAATTAATTTAAATATGGCCATCATTCTACACTTCATCATTTATAAAATAGCCTAATTAATGAACTCTTTAATAATTATGTCTATGCTTGGTTTATAATCTTTTAGGTTCTAATTAAATCTGGTAGTGGGGTTATAACACCTTTCTAACTAAATCCAGCCTGGGCAAAACTCCTAGCAACATATCATGACTATCCGGATTAACCAAGAGTGATGCCTAGCAGCATAACATGGCTATCCAACTTAATCAGAAGCAAAAGAATCCTTATGCTTCGATTACAATATAATACAGTCTCTCTGTCATCCTATGTTCCGAATATAATAGTTGGGTATGGAAGTCCGTCAACCCTTATTATGATTCTTTCCATGCAGGCATACCTTATGTGAAGAATCCAATGGATCAAGGAAGCTTAGTCTTTGATCACTCACTCTGGCCAGAAATTCCTGAATCTAAACATTGGCTGCCTTTGAGAACACCTCCCCTATTACCAGAAGTGACAAATCCTAGCTTTATTGAACACGCACCTACTCCCACACACTAGTGTCGCTACACTGATCATTTGAGATCGATTCTCCTTTACTTTAACTAGAGATAGATCATGATAGTCGTACCAGATTTGATATTGCCCAAATATCAATCCTACGACCAGGAAAGTTTTAGGATTAAATACTAAAGGATATAAGTCTCTTGTTCCTAACTTTTTTAGGACATTATTTCCTTAACTTAAACACATTGAACTTTTTTTATGCTTATTTCACTTTATATAAGGATATATAATGGATATGCAAGATGTGACATAAAAGACAAGTTTGCCCTTGATTGATAAATACATTTTAAAAGTCTATCATATGGGCAGCCCAAGGATTCACCTTAGGGCATATATCTAAGAAATGGGTAACTAATAAACACCCTATGCATTTAGCATGTTTTTAAAATTTCACCTTTAGAATTCACATGAATACCCCCTCTGATTTCATATTCATGCTCATTAAAGTCAATTGAGAAGCTAACAAAGTAAATGAAAAGTCTAAAATATGCTTATAGTGTTAGTTTTGTAATAAAAAATAAAAAAGAAGGTAAATTGAAAATTGAAAAAGAATGAATTACGAGGACACCCCCTAAGGTTAAGAGTGTTTTTAGTATAAACCTTAAACTTCAAGAAATTACAAAATCACCCAAACATTCAAACACAATAAACTTAAATAATAAATTAACAAATTAAAACACTCCGAAAATTTCAAGATAAAGCTTTTTGAAAATTTAAAACATCTAATAACTAAAACATTTGTAAAATCTAAATTTAAAACATTAAAACCCAAAACATTTATAAGAGAAATTTTTTTTCTAGTTTATTAAAATGTTAAAACGCTAAAAAAATATACACCACAAAGTTTAAAACATTTAAAACTATTTTGAAATAAATTTTATTGGATCAGCATTAGGAATGGATTTGGAATTTTTTTTTAAAATAAGCGATCGGGTATGGGGTGGGAATGGTATTGCAATTCCCATCCCCAAACCCGAATTAAATATATTTTGTATTTTTATTATATTATTAATATAAAAATATACAACGTGCTCTAAAACTAACTAGTTAGCAAGTTAATACAAAGCTAACCACTCTGTTGGGCTCATCGCACAATATAATTTCAAAATCTGAACCATCCATTTTTTAGACCCTACTTCACAGATCATCTCTGTAAAAACTCTCCAAAATCGAAAGTCATTTAGCAATTTGATTATAATAACAACTATTCATATACTTTTATCGAAAACAGTGTTCGTCTATTTATTTGATCACAATTAGATGACTAAATGATTTTTGATTTAGTTAAGTTTTTACAATAATGATATATCTTTGAAGTAGGGTCTAAAAAATTAATGGTTCGGATTATAAAATTAGTTATGTAGTGGATCCAAAAGCATGGTTAGCTTTATATTAACTTACTAACCAGTTAGCTTTAGAGCACTCCTCTAAAAATATATATTATAATAATTTTATTTATATAATATTTTTAGGATATTTTATATTATTAATATAAAAGATATATAACTAGTTTTAGACTATCATTTCATTTTGGTCAAATATGAATTTTTTATCTTTAGTTTTATTTTGTACCTTTAAAGTAAAATTTATTTTTTTTAAAAAATAAAATGTATAACTAATTAGGTGGATTCTCATTCACGGTGCGTACGGGTATAAGAAATTCTTGAATTGAACACTCCGTAAATTGGGTGAATATGTGGGCCAAAAACAAATTTAGTTATGGGTATATATATATGAAGGTGGCATATATATTCATCCTCTTTTGTCCCCGTTACCATTCCTAATCAGCATGGCCAGATCAAGAGGGTGCATGTTAGGCCCCCATCACAAGTGAGGGAGGGGATGCTACAGCCCTTCCTGAAGGAGGGAGCCTTTTAAGGATATTAGGTTTTCCAACACCTCTACTCACTTATACTCTTTACTTTCTTGATATTCAAAAAGTTGGAAATTTTTTGTTTCTTATCCATAAGTGTGTAAAGCGTTTGTAAGGCCCCAATTTTAATCTTCGCTTAATTAAGTTAATTAACATAAGTGTGTCTGAGAGTTTGCATTCATTGTGATCGATCTTTACTAAGATATATCCAAATATCGCATTAGTTTGCTTAGGAATTAAAGAAAGTAACTTAATGGAGCCAGACAGCAAAGGAGGTAAAATCTCTTGTGAATCCCTTAGGCTCGGCGTGAATTGCATTTGACCAGCTTAAAGAATTAGTTTGGTGCGCGAAAGCTGACCCAGGACACTCTCGGTTATAAAAAAGAAAGTGACTTAATTAATGACCAAAACCCTCTTAATGGATGGTTAATCCCTAATTAATTATTGTATAATCTCATTTAGGATATGTACATTTTATACTCTAGCTTAACACCTTGCATTCAAGACATATATCTTGTGACTAGTAGATGATATGTATTCATGATTATAGTTTTTAGTTTAGCATTTTTCAGCTCTTTAAATCATCAATTTAATATTTAAATTTTTTATTTCATTTTGGAATTTTAGCTTTAAGACAACATTCTTTAAAAAAAATATTAATAATTTTGAAAACTTTGTGGTTTTGTAAACTTGTTTCTAAAACTTCAAACTTTTAATGTTTTTGCTTAAAGTTCGGGATGTTATATTTCTTAAAAAAGGAAGAATGACATCCTTTAATGTCCAGTTTGAAGCTTTTTTTTGTAACTAATCAATATGTCACTGTTATTCCACTGCTTGTCTATAATTACCTTCAGATATATCGAAAGACATTAAACAAAATACAGAAAGACTTGTTGCATAGAAAAGTCAAGGGGTCAAAATAAGCAAAGCATACAAAACCATAATTTCACATTAGACTGATGGAGGAGTTATTCTTGTGCAGTCTATCTTGACGAGTTTCAACAAATGCATGTTCCTAAAGCATGTTGCTTGTTCTACAATTATCAAAGCATGATAAACTAATAACAACTAATGAAATAAGCAATCAATGACCAAAAACAAAAAAAGATAAACTAATAACAAGTAATAGAATATGCAATCAATTGAGACAAAATAAATCAAATAAAGCTGCTAGAGCATGTGGGTGTTAGCTATACAATATTATCCTTATAAATATATATATATATGTGTGTGTGTATTTTATGTTTATCAAATTAAGATGGAAAAGCAAAAATAGAAGCAGTCAAGCAGACTCATAACTCATAAGTCGGTTGGATGGACCATACCTAATTGGCTTTTCAAAGACAAAACATTGTACGCGTACATTTTTCTACACTAATTCGATCGATCGGTCAAGTCTTTTCCATTATACAACTAATTCGGACAAGTCTGATCTTTCTATTACCACTTAAATCTTTTATCCTTCTTTTTTATGGCCCACTTAAATCTTTTTGTATATCAGAAGGATCATGGTCCACTCTATCACCGCCAATTCTTAATTTGTAGCTCTTGGAGGGGTGACGTGGGTAATATAGCATCCTCCCTAATCCAAACAAGTTGAACTCCCAGCCCGCCCGACCCGCATGATTTGGGTCGGATTGGGTCAGGTCCACTTCCTACAAGAAAGATGTGATTTTCCTTGTAGTGACTTCAAATAAGACAACACATTTACCGTCAATGGCCTAACCCGATTTTATGCGGATCGATTATAGCCTATAGGTTTGGGTATTGGTCTGCACGTTGTAACTGACCCGCTCGTATATAAGTTTTTATATTATATTTTATAATAAATTATTTTAAAGTCAATTTTATAATTTTTAATGATAAATAAACTCACATAAATAGTTGTAATGATAAATATATCCACTTTTTACAAATAAATTTCACGTTATAATTTCTCTGTATTCTTTGTGCCGAGCGCTCAGCAGCATTTTTTTTTTTTTTTAAACTAGGCAAATTGTCACTGTCCGACAGTGACAATTAGTAACAGTCATTTTACGTTATAACACGAGTAGATGTGACTTTTTAAGCTTGAATTGTGTGTTTTATATTGGTTTCATTTGGTATTTACATGTTTATGCAAGAAAAGACATAAGGTATATTTATATGTATTATTTTTATGCAGTTCAAATAACTACTGCTGCGCAGTAGCAATTGTCGAGCACTCGGTGAATAGTGTTGAGTGCTTGGTGGGTTATGTGTCGCGTGCATTTCATTAAAGTGAATCGGGCTGAAATTTACCGTAACATGTGGACTGTGTTATCAATATCAACCTTAATTTTCAAGTGGACTTAAAAAAAAAAAAAAAGCCCTATATTTTATGTACTTATCATTTTTTTAATAATCCCAAAACTGAAAACCAAATTTCCCAACTATATCTTGTTGTGCCCAAAGTCCAAACCCCAGCCACTGATCCACCTTCACTAGTGGGGACCACAACTCCCTTGCACATGCTTGTTATAATCCATCATAACTTCTCTTTCATATTAGCCTTACACAAGCGTCATAATTAACTTCTCCATTTATTTAAATCTATCATACACGTGTTTCTTTTTTCTCCATTTCTTTATTTGCACGATACACATGTTCAATTTTTTCATTTTCATTGTACTTGTTAATAGGCATGTTACTTTTCACAAGAAAAAAAATAGGCATATTACCTCATCATTGTAATCGACAAATAACAATCCACAAATTCTATCACGCCAAACACCCGTATGATGCAAATAAATTTAATAATGAAGAATTTAATCCTAGTAAAAAAAGATGAACTCATCAATATCTAATGGTAAAAAATTATTTGCATAACATGCGGTGTCTGTATTGTAGAAACTTTTCAAGCAATCATACAAAAGAATTACATATCTCTTATGGTATGTTTGGATGAGGTAGTTTAGTTTAAACATACTATGTAATTTTTAAATAACAAAATTTTAAAAGACAAGATTTAAAGTCATATATAGAATTTGTAAAATTTCTTATTTGGATGCACTATGAGCAATGCTAATGGTGGTGGAGGTGGCGACATCTACAATAGAAGCTTGAATGGTGCTAGTGACGATAGTGATGGTAGTGATGATGGTGATGGCAACAAGGGTAGCAACGGTGGCAACGGTGTTAAGATATATAAGTAGTGATAGAGGTGGTTGCAACAATGGTGGTGGTGGGGTGGTAGTGATGGTGGTAATGCCAATGGTGGCGGCGACAAGGGTCCAGTGGCGGTAGCGATTGGTGGTGGTGACAAGGGTCCAGTGGCAACAGTGATTGGTGGTGGCAATAGTGTTGAGATGTAGAGGTAGTAATAGAGGTACGTGGTGGCAACAACGGTAGTGGTGATGATGGTGATGGTTGTGATGGGTGTCAACGTGTGTTTTTTTTCTTTGAAATCTTATAGTCTTGAATTTTAGAAATTACACCAATTTAAGTGGAATTTAAAGTCAGAATTCATATCTTTCAAATTTTCGTAATTTTTTTAACACAAAATTTTAAAAACATTATGGCCACACGCCACACACTTGTGAGGCATTTAAGTTATTTTCTTATGATGAAATTACATATATATATATATCTTGTAATTTGGCCTAATTTTTATTAAAGTCATCGTAGTTATATGACTAAAATAACAGAAGTACACCTGTATGAGAGGTTTTTAGTAAGGCAGTCATGTTACATGTATCTTACAACCTCTAATTATACAATAATGTTATTTTTATTTTTAGTATAATTTATAGCATTTTAAAATAAATAAAACACATAACACCGTAATACAGAATTAATACTAGATGGTCTGGTATCATAAATATAGTCAAACTGCCTCATTAAAAAACTTTTTCTAAAAATACATTGACAATTATTTTGACCAAACAATTAGAGTTCATTTGACCATTGAATCTTTCGCGGGTCCAAACGAGATTAGGATTGATACAAAAATAAAAATAAAAAATAAAAAAAAATTGGTAGGTTGACCATGTACTCTGTGTGGAAAGTCCGGCTTGTAGGACCCACGCGCCTTGTAATCCACGTGTAGAAACTGTGAAGCAGACAAGCACATGCATGCAGCAGATAAATTCTTTTGCTTTCTTTGGTTGTTTGTTTGTTTTATGTTGTTTTATCTCGTTTGTTCTGATTGTGTGTACTCTCTAACTTTCTTTGGTTGCCGACCTTTCTTGACTGAATGGTTCGACCTGGGCTTTTACTTTCTCATTCCATTAACTTTATTGCTTTAAAACATTTATCAATTTCGGGTTTCCACTTGGCACCCCTTCCTTTTTAGATAAAAATACTTATTTAGATATCTTTCTGCACAAGTAATAATATTATTGCCATACTGATTACTGCATACATATACATATATATATATATATATATATATATATAAACCCACTGGGCCTTGTTAGGAAGTTGAAACGGGACAACATCGAGTCTTCACTTATGTTGGGCTTTGTATAGCACTATTTTTAAAAGACTTAAAAGTGTTTTTCTTAGGGTTTAACAGAGAGATGAAAATGTATATCAATTCAAAATAACTCGGTGTAATTGACTCAAGTTGAGACATGAATCACGATGAGATAAAACTCTCCACCGTCCAATTCCATCACCAAAACAATACGAGTCCATTGTATTTTCTGTATTTATACTATTATAGATATGATCGAATTATAAATGAGCGTTTGGAGATACAGATTTCACCAAAAATAAGATTACTTAAAATATCTTTTATTAAACAAATAATCATATAAAAACAGTTTAATAAATAATGGTATAGAGTTATGAAATAAAAACATATATTAAAATAAAAAATAAAAACCTCACAACCTTAAAATGTGGAAAGAGAGATGTTACAAGAGGCTAGTATGGAATATATGAAAGCAAAGCATCAATTGAGTGGAGTAGTGGGGAATTTTGGGTGCTAGTTGCATAGAGAAGTATAGATCAAGATGAATTGAAATTACTAGCTAGTTTGAGAGTTTGTGGTGGAGTAGTGTTGAGCAGAGCAGGACAGGCCTTGGTTTTATTGTAGCATCCATCAGTCGTCTCAGTAGAACTGAGAAGATAAGATTCATGTATCATGTTGTCCAACTACTAGTACTATATTTATCTAACAGACAACCAACATGCAACTAGTATTAGTAAGAGCCCACTTATAGATTATAGGCTTATTCACGCGAATATCCCCTGAAAGTAACTTCGATTTTCAATTTGTCTCTTGAAACTTCATTCTTCCCACTTTACCCCCCAAACTTTACAAAATATCATATTTCGTCAAGTCCATTACAAGCTCCGTCAAATAAACTGACATGCCAGTTTATTGCCCCTTCCACATAAGCGCCACGTAGGCGTTTTTGACGAACTCATAGACAAACTTAACGGAATATGGTATTTTGTAAAGTTTAAGGGGCAAAGTGGGAGGAATGAAGTTTCAGGGGCCAAATTGAAAATCGAAATTACTTTCATGAGGCATTGACGCGAATAAGCCTAGATTATATATACATTGCTTTCGGCTTAAGACTTGGTAGTAGTGTGAGAAAAAAAAAAAAAAAAAAGGCATAAGAGGCGTTTTTGACGAACTCATAGACAAACTTAACGGAATATGGTATTTTGTAAAGTTTAAGGGGCAAAGTGGGAGGAATGAAGTTTCAAGGGTCAAATTGAAAATCGAAGTTACTTTCAGAAGGCATTGACGCGAATAAGCCTAGATTATATATACATTGCTTTCGGCTTAAGACTTGGTAGTAGTGTGAGAAAAAAAAAAAAAAAAAAGGCATAAGTAGGGGCATTCCGAGAATTGAACTCGGGACCTCTCGCACCCTAAGCGAGAATCATACCACTAGACCAAATGCCCTTTCTTAATAAGTTTTGTTGCAACCAATTCTTATTGCAAACAACATCCTCGGGTTTTTTTTGGGTTTTATTTTTTTGTTTTTAATCAATGGATTTCTTTGGTTAGGTTGCTCCATTTCAACATGAACAACCAGAAATTCTGTTTAGCAGCCACGTACATACCATTTAGAAAAAAAATCAAGCCATGAAAGACAATGTGAATTAGAAACAAACATAATGTGTCATTGTCCCATCAGTTGAGAATAATTCAGTTTGGTGAACATGTTTTGTTGCTTGTATATGTGAACAAGTTTGGTGAGGAGATTTTGCATGTCTCAAATATCAATGTGTGGTGTTAGTATATCCTTTTGTGTGGTCACCTAACCTAAACGTTTGAAGTCCGAGAGGGGAACAAGTACATGGGTCTCACTACTCGATTGAATAAGCCTCATCGATCAGTATGAAAGCTTAATTCTCAACAAAAGTTCTCAATCTCATGTGACTTGTTTTTTTTATTTTTCCCCTTCAAATGAGGTCCTCTAAAATTCCATATAACATTACAACAGCTTATATTTTCAGAAATGTTGGTTACGGTCCGAAATTCATTTCCATGAAATTGATTTCTTGGAAAGGCATGAAGATTGTTGGCATAAATTAAGTGAATTTGCTGCCTTTGTCAATACTCTATACATGTCAATGATGTAATGTTTCCCTCCTCAATTTGCTGCGTATTTTAAGAGTCAAAGTTTTCTTGTACGTTTTTCTTTTCCTCTTGATCCTCTTTGTTTTTTTCCTTTTCTTTTTGCCACAGTCTTTGTTTGGTTTTCTTTGATATCATGGTCTACAAGTTGAAAAATGTAAGTGGCTCAATTTACTATTAGTTTTGTGCCAAACCCCCCCCCCCCCCCCCCATTGCAATTTGCAAAGACTAGATTGCTTATATAATAAGTAGTTTAGAATCTATGGACCACAGTATATGCTTCAAAAGTTGTCCATCATTATTTAGAATAAGGCATCAAAGCGTGGCAAAATCCCAAGATTTCCTCCCTAGCTTTGTCCACAGCAATATTGGATTCAGGCCACATACACATAATATTATACAATTAAGGCTAAGCATATATAGTATTTTCGGCTTTATATATACCTTTTATTTATCTTTGCTTTTCCAAGCTACTAAAGAAAAGGTCAAAAATAGAGTCGGAAATTCCATTCTTATCTCTCAAAAGAAAAGTCCCTTTCCAATCCATTTGAGACTGCAAAACTTTATAGGTGCCTTTATGTAATTTGCTTTGATTAATTTAATTTTATACAAGTTTGCAAAGGGTAAGGGACTCAACTGTTCTCATCCTTTGCCACCTCACAGATATTTATTATAGTGATATTAACATCCAACCAAATATTAGAGTTTTCAACCATGCAAACAATGCCAACTTGCTTGCTTGTCGAAAAAAGGCAATGACACAATGGGGCTTAAAAATTAGACATCTATGTTCTTGTCCATTAAACTCCAAGTTATTGGATGGGAGTTGGTGCTATGACTTTTCTTATATCTGGTTTAACACAATGTCATCACACAGTGCATCACATCCACTTAAAGTGGTAATGAACCTAAACAATTTACAATTAAGCTCAAAACTTAAGTTTGGCTGTTGTGGGCCAGTCACTCTTAGTGGATGTAATACCAATGACATATTGGGGCTCATGTTCTCGGCTTCCTGCCCGTTTTCAGATAAATGCTATTATATAATGAGAAGAGATTAAAGTGAACAGTAAACGATTCAGATCATTAAACTTAAATTACAACGCATCTTTTACATAATCTATTTAATAAATCCCTTAATGGAAGCTGACAAACTTCAACCTCAACCTATTTATCTTCTTGTATATACTTAGTATAATTGACTTGTAAAATTTACATGTAAATATATAATCAGTAACAAATATTAGTATAATTAGCCTGTAAAATCTGGTGTCCAAAGAGTGAATCTAAGGGCAATATCTAACCTACTTTCTGATGTAGCCCATTGGAGTGCCGGTTCCATTAATTTATATTATAATTTTGTCCAACAGTAAGCCAATAGAGTCATAAAAAAGAAATAAAAAGAAAAGAGAGGTCCCCATAATTCCCTTTTTGGACCCAAAACATCATACATTATAAATGAATGATGTGGCAATCAAATCGAACATTGTTGACTCAATTCTCTTTATATGAAGTGGATAGGGATAGGCCAAAGATGGAGGCATCACTGAATTTAAGTTATGCCGACATGAATTGGTAGTCATTTACTCATCAGATGTTGGTGGGGGCAATTGGGCAAAGCAATGCCCAACTATGCTGGTCGGTTATTGATTGATTGATTTGGTTCTTGCATCACATCACTCTCCTCTTTCGTCTATGCATACATATCATCAACACTTTGCACCAAATTGCCAACAACCTTAAATGCTAAATACTTAAAAAGTTAATGTCTTTCATTTTTCCTCCCAACTCTTTCTAAATTTTGACACTTAGTTTAGAATGCTCGATCTGTCCAGATGTGCATAGAATTATCCAAAAATTAACACAACTCAAGCCAAGCCATGTCATTCATCATGTGACATTGTGATCTAAGTTAAAACCCTTTTTTTTTTTTTGTTACCTTATAACGAATCATAAACCTATTCTAATCATAATACATTACCCTTTCTACCTTATTGACTTGTGCTTAAACAAAATTATAGTACAATTTTTACTATTGAATGGTGTAGAATCCCACATAAAAAATAAAAAAAAGAAGAGCACATCATTGGGCCTAACTTTGAGACTAGATGCAGTCCAGAAAAAAAAAAAATTAGGCTGTAAAGTTTGAAGCCCGTCCAAACAAGCAAAACAGAAAATGTGCAAGGGGTCTGCTTAGGGATCTCAATGGTTCTTGGTAATCTGGGCAGGGGTTAGATTCTTACTGTTGAGTTATGGGGCTTTATCATGGCCTAAACCTTGCTTGGTCCAAGGGGTTTAAGAAGTTGCTAGTGGAAGTGAATTCTAGCACTGTGATTACCCAGTTTAATCAAGAGAGCATCAGGCTTCACCCTCTGGTTACTCTCATTTCAGCTATTAATTAATGTTTGGTAATCCTTTTCTATGTATTTTCCTAGGGAAAGGAATGTAAGTTTATCATTCCTATAGTTGGTAATGCTAGGAAAGTAATAAGGAAATATTTTATTTTCATTCCAATGTTTTGTTTATGTAGAAATAGGAAATAGAGATTGTTCCATTTGCCAAGTATACCCTATTGTATATATAATCGACAAAAGTATGTGTAACATGTTGATGGGGGCAATTGGTCTTAAAAACTTGTAATTAATGCTTTCCCATGAAAAAGGAAATGCAAACCCAATCTAGTTAAGAAAAATTGTTATGTATAACCGTAACACCGATACATGATGTAACTAATTCATGTATTATAACATGAGTAGATGTTATTAATATTATACCTTATAAGTATAAACTCATCACTCATTCATATCATAACATGTGAATTGGTTACACAATATTGTAGCGGTGTTGCGGTTATATAGAATATTTTTTCTCTAGTTTGAAGGTTTTATTTTCTCCCTCGGGAAATCACTTTTCCATGGTTACACATAGAAAACATGATAATGAAATTATTTTCTCATTACCAAGCCTCCATTCCGCAAGCCTCGGGGATTAAGAGTTTATTTAGTGGAGAATGGGCCTGTGATGTTTCTCATATCTACTGAGAGAGAAACAGGGCTGCGGATGGGTTTAGCTAATTTGGGCTACTCTCTGAACGTGGGCCTAACCTTTATTGATACACCTCCCAAACCTGTGGGCACTTACTTTTTGAAAATTGTATTGGGCTAGCTAAAGGTTGGCTTGTTTTTTTAGGCCATCGGCCCCTATTTCACAAAGAAATATAAAAAATTTAAAAACAGTAAAAATTTAAAATTTACAGACTTCTGTTAAGAAAGAAATAAGGTCAAATTAACAACAACAAATAAACTCAAATTCCTTCGTTTACATCTTCTGGCCTTGGATAAGCTGAAAGGAAACCAGTTTAACAATTAATACAACGATGAAAAGACTAACAAAATTTCAAATAAAATCAACTGAATAAAAAAATTAACAATTAGATCAACAGATTCAGTTAATTCAACAAAAATAAAAAAACATTAAAATCAGACTAATTTAGAAAAGATGATCAGTGTTGATACAAATTCTCGTAAGGTAGATGCAACAACTTAGATAAGCTGATCTGGCTGATCAAGTGCTTTGCTGGATGATGAAGTGGATGCTGGTTGAGATCTTCCTGCAGACAAAAACAAGATCAAAGGAGATGGACCGGTGTGGTACCAGCCAAACACACTCCGATGATGAAATCAGTGGTGGTGTTTGATGGTGGATGAGGAAGAACAAATGAAGAACTTGGGAGAATGGGAAGAACAAGGCAAATGTTCTGGGTTATTCTCAGCAAGTTGGGTAGACTTTTTTTGTGGGTGGGAATGTAAGTGTTTTGCGTGTATATTGATAGATGCATAGATGCCTCATCTTGTGCATATGTGGTGCCTTATATAGGCAAAGGAAGACTTAATGAATAAGTTACCTGCATGTGAATGAATGGTTGCCAGAGATCCACGTACCTAGCCAGACCTAGTTGCATGTTCAGCTGCTTACTTCCTCAGCATTCAATGCTGCATTGAATGCCCCATTAAATGCAAGGTTGGAAGGATCAGGCAAACTGTCCCAGTAGTCATGAATGCAAGCCTGATATTCTATCTGTCAGAAGATTGTGTCAGGTGCATTCAAGTGTGGCGGTTCGTCCCAGCGTGATCTTCGTGGGAATGGCGGGGAGAGCCGAGCCGAGCCGATACGAACACATGTTCTCATGCGAAGACACGAAGTCCATGTGTGGTCGGATCGGACATGGGATTCCAGGCCTAGCCGGTCCCATAGATTGGGGTCTTTCCGAGCCCTAACTGGTCGACGCCAGAACTCGAAAGGAGACCATTTCCTGTGCCGAGCCGAGCCGAACCGGGATGATCGTGGGAAGATGGACACTCGATCCCTTAGAAGATCATCGGTTCGGCTCGGACCGAACAGGGAGGGCCCGGTGTGGAGACCCGGTCTGAGCTGGTAGAGGAAATGTTGATCAGTGATGACGTGGAGGTCAAAGTCTGACCAGCCACGTGTCGAGCCGCGATTGGCTGTTCGGATTGATGTGGATTTTCCCACAAACAGGAGTCCCCCAACTTCCGATCCGAGCGGGCAGTGGTGGATTGGAAGTTGAAGTGTAAGAACAATCCCAAAGATAGCACGTTGCTTGATCCGAGCCGAACCCTACGAGCCCACGTTCCCGAAGATCCGAACACAAGACGACTTGTGATTGGTCAAAATATCTCAGGGACAGATGAAGAGACGTTTGATTTCTGCATGGGGGAATGTAAGGGTCACCTCGTTATGGGTATTTTTGAATGCTTGACAGGTGTCAAGATCTGGCATATGAAGCGCCAGAAATGAAGGGCTGAGATCTGATTTGCATGGGGTATAAAAGGCAGTTTCTCTCTCTTCCCTCTCACATTTTTCAGAAGCCCTCTCTCTCTCCTGCAAAACTCTCTCTCTCACCGTGAAATCTTCTCTCTCACCGTCGTTCGAGTGGTAGTCCAATCCCAACATCGACCGGGTACGGCGATAGGCGAGGTGATTCCGAGGGTGTTTGGGGCGGAGGGATTTGGCCGGACAAAACCAGTAAGTGATTCTGTCCACTTTTGAGTTTTTGTGTTTTTCGGGTTTTCTGGGTGTGTTCTTGGTGTTCTTGAGAAAAAGAGCTTTTTGATCCAAAAAGTGAGAGAAAAAGTAGAAAAAAACTGTTAGTGATGTCAGAGACTGACTCGAGTGGCCGGTTCGGCTCGGGAGAAGCCTTTGAAGGAGATAGTGAGGCCGAGATGAGCCGAAGCCCATCAGCGGGTGAGGCCGAGCCGAGCCGAAGCCCACCTGCGGGTGAGGCGAGTTGGGACGGGTTGTCCGAAGAATTGGACGAGGCCGGCTCGGCACTGAATCGCAACCCAGGTGGAGAGCGCCGAGCCCGAGGGGACCAAGAAAATCCCGAGATACTGAGTTCCGATTGGGAACAAGGGACGGCCGAAGGAGGCGACGAAGAGCCTCTTGACGTCGAGCCGATCGCCACCATCCCGAGCAGACTCACCTCAGGCTCGGATGAAAGAGACAGGGGTCATGAGGCGTCGACCTCGGCTCAGGGGGTGACGGGGAGTCCGATCGACCCGGACTTCTACGAGGAATTGGCGTGGAAAGCCGATCAGATCCCCAATGAGATGACAGAATATCATCTCAGGGACTTGAGGGATAGGTACTCAGTTCCCGAGTCCGTACAGATGAGGTTGCCGAGCGGGGGAGAGAAGCCGAGCCGACCTCCAATTGGATGGGTGACAATGTACCCCGAGATGTTTGAGAATGGGGTCCGGCTTCCCCTGCATCCCTTCCTGCAGGATTGGCTCGCGACGATCGGCGCGGCGCCGCACCAACTAAACCCAAATGTATACATGATCATCCTGTCCATGCATATCTTGTGGCACAAAGTGCACAAGTGTGTGCCACACAAGGATGTCCTGTTCTGCTCCTATGCGCTGAGGTCGAAGAACACCGAGCTCGGCTTCTACAACCTGCAGGCCTACTCGGGGCCGTTGTTCTCGGGCAACCCCTCCTCTCAGAAGACTTGGAAGAGGAGATATTTCTTCGTCTCCGGGGATTGGGAATTCTCCGATCCGAGCAGACCCACCACGGCTCGGGTTCCGAGAGCTTTTAGGATCCCAGGTGGGCAATGGAAGACTGGGGCCGATCCGAGGGCAATTTGTACATATTTTGTAATGATTGTATGTATATTTTGTGGCTAACTCCTTTTGGTTTCATCCTTGCAGTCAGCTGGGGCAAATATAAACTCCGAGGCGAGCTGAAGGATCAGATCGCCGTGATCAGAGACTCACCGACCGAATACCTGTCCACCAAGTTCCTGCTCGGACCGACTCAGATCAGGTTGAGTGGGATCTCCTGGTTTGTACCCAGGTGGAATCCGAGAGCGGAGAGAGGTATGAGTTCGGCAGATCTTGAGGCTCGGCTCAGGAGGAAGGCGGCGAAGAGCGTCCAAAGAAGAGCTGGAGGTCGGGTGCCCGCCGAGCCGACCCCGGTACCAGCACCTACCGTCTCCGCAGCCCGACCCGGGCCTTCTGTGACGAGACCGGCTCGGCAGGAGGAGAAAAGGAAGGGCCCGGCGAACGAGCCTCGTCCTGAGAAGAGAACTCGGGCCGAACCTGGTGGTGGGGATGCCGAAGCCTCGGGCTCGGTGCCCCTGAAGACGGTGGAGGTCGACCCCTGCGTCGAGCCGTTCGTCTCGGGCCTTAAGCGCGTGATGACCGCGAAGGCGCAGGAGGGGCTGTGGACCGGTCATGGCGAGCCGAGCTTCAGCCACCAGGCTCTGATCACATCCCGCCAGGCTATGATGGTAAGTCTTTTTTACTTCGGATTTCGTCTATCCGCTCGGTTCAGATTAGTAATAAATGTGTTTCTTTTGCAGCTCGCCATGAGGCAGTTTGAAGCCGCCTATGCCGCCGTCGAGGCCGAGGCGACAATGGGGAGGCTTCGGGAGCGGATCCAGGAGCTTAAGGAGAAGCTGGCTGAGGCTGAGCGGGTGGTGAAGGCCGAGCGCGACCGGTCGGCGGGTCTTCGGTCCAAGTTGGCTGAGAGGGAGGTAGAGGTCGCTCGGCTCGGGAAGGAGCTTGCGTCCTCGGAGCAGAAGGTAGCCGACCTGGGGCAACTTGCTGATCAGCTCCAGCGAGATGTTGAGGAGGCCGAACGAAGGGCGGCTGAGTCTCGGCGTCGAGCTGGGATTCCAAGCGTCCAGGCACTGGCTGATGCCCATTTTGACGGGTATCAGGAGCTCTTGGAGGCGATCAAATCGAAGAGGCCGGACTGGGATGTCTCATTCCTTGGCGAGTCCGATGACGAGGGGGAGGATACCCAGGGGAGTCACCAGGACGAGCTTCCTCCTCCCGATCGCCAAGTCCCCGCCGAAGCCGAGCCGACTCCGGAGGATCCTCCGCTGCCTGACTGTGAGCCGATCCCGATCCCCCCAGTTCCCGAGTCCGATCCCAATGCTGAAACGCAGATCGGCGGGGTTGAGGTGGTGCAGCTCGGCGAGGAGACGCCCGAGGAGTCTACTGAGCCAATCCTGGAGGGACCTGCCGAGCGGTCGGGATGATAGCTGCATTTTATTTTTATGTTAAGTTTTTACTTTTCTCCCCGAGCCGAAGTGTGGCTCGGGTTTGATTAATTTTGGAACAGATTGTATTTGGGTTTTATGTTTGTTAATTTTATCAGTGATTTCTTTTTATGATACAAGTTGCTGTCAGTTCGGCTCGGAAATTAAGCTAAAGACATAACTAATAACACATGGATAAGAAAATGATAAAAGTGAAAAACATAATAAAAACCGAGTCATTTTGAGATCGGCTCGGCATGCCGATCGCAATGAAAATGAATGGTAATGATAAATTAGAACTTGTCTTCGGATCAGCTTGATAAGCATAACCAAGATAAGTAAAAATTTTAAAACCCAGTTGATCCCGGATGGGCTCGGCATACCCATTGAGATATTTAGGAATGCAGTTTTTTGAGAAAAATATTCAAACCTACTTTCAGATCGGCTCGGCATGCACGATGAAAGTTTCGGTTGGAGTGTATATTTTTCTTTTAGAAATATCCTGTTGAACGTTAGGACTGTAGGAAGTCACTTCGGCTCAGACAGGGATTTTTATAGACCTGATAAGTCTGTACCATGCCGAGCATTGGGCCGAAAGTGGCGCGCTAGCTCGGCACGGGAGTTTATTGACCTGATGAGTCTGTAATATGCCGAGCATCGGGCCGAAAATGGCGCGCCAGCTCGACACATGAGTTTATAGACCTGATGAGTCTGTAATATGCCGAGCATCGGGCCGGAAATGGCGCGCCAGCTCGACACATGAGTTTATAGACCTGATGAGTCTGTAATGTACCGAGCGTCGGGCCGAAAGTGGCACTTCGGCTCGGCACATGGGTTTACTATTTTTTCGAAGGAAACACTTAGCTCTTTCCTCTTTGTAGAAAGTGTATAGGAGTAGAGTCCCCAGTGTTTGTTTCGAAAAATAAGAAGAAAATGAGTAAAAATGTGTTCATCTTTTCATTGATTGGAACAAATGTTAGGTCGGACAGTCCCCGATCCTAACTACATTTTTACTGGTAATAAGTCTTCAAGTGTTCAGCGTTCCAGCTATGCTTGAGAGGCTTACCAGCCAGAGTGGCCAAGTTGTAAGTGCCGGGCTTGACTATGCCCGTGATTCTATATGGTCCGGTCCAGTTCGGATCGAATGAGCTCTCCTTGATGGCAAGGGGATTCTTTTTCATGACGAGGTTGCCCAATCCGAAGCTCCTGGGTCTGACTCTTTGATTGTAGTATTTGGCTACCCTCTGTTGGTAAGCGGCTCGGCAGAGATTGGCGTCGGTTCGCCTTTCCTCGATTATGTCCAGGCCGAGCCGAAGACCGGTGTCATTGGTCTCGGGATTGTACGTGCCGGTCCGGAATGAAGGAGTCCCCATTTCGATCGGGACGACGGCGTCAGTTCCGAACGCCAATGCATAGGGTGTTTCCTTCGTCGAGTTGCGATAGGAAGTTCGGTAAGACCAAAGCACCTCTGGCAAGAGTTCAGGCCAGTTCCCCTTAGCATTATCCAGTTTAGTCTTGAGGGTCTTCTTGATGATCTTGTTGATGGCCTCGACCTGTTCGTTTGACTGCGGATGGTAAGGCGCGGTGAAGCGCAAGTTGATGTTCAGACGTGAACAAAAATTCCTGAACTTTTTGCAGTCGAACTGTTTGCCATTGTCCGCAATGATGGTGTGCGGCATGCCGAACCGGCAAATGATGTTCTTCCAGACGAAGGTCTCCATCCGTTCGGCTGTGGTTGTGGCCAGGGGCTCGGCCTCGGCCCACTTGGTGAAGTAGTCGACTGCTACCACCGCCATGGTGACTTGCCCTTTCGCCTTCGGCATTGGGCCGATCAGATCGAGTCCCCACTGCGCGAACGGCCAGGGACTGGATATGGAGGTCAGCAACTGGGGAGGTTGATGGGGGACTGCGGCAAATTGCTGGCATTTGATGCAAGCGCGAGAGAGATGATCCGCGTCTTTGTTCAGCGTCGGCCAGAAGTAGCTCTGTCAGATCGTCTTGTAGGCGAGGGCTCTTCCTCCAGAGTGGTTTCCGCATATCCCCTCGTGGATTTCTTTCAGCACATCCTGACGTTCCTGGGGGGTGACACACCGCAAGTAGGGCAGGGAGAAACTCCTCTTGTAGAGCTGACCGTCGATCATGCTGAACCGAGCCGATCTCGTCTTGATGAGACGTGCCTTGTCCCTTTCTGGGGGAAGGATTTCGGAGACCAAGTAGGTGATAATCGGCGACATCCAGTTCGGCTCGGCCTCGGTTTTCATAACTGCGGCCTCGGTTTCGGCGGTGCTGGGTCTGTCCAGGATTTCGACTGGAACATGCCTGGCGGATCCGGTGTCCGTGGCCGAAGCCAGGCGTGCCAAGGCATCGGGCCTGCAGTTTTCTGCCCTCGGGATTTGGGATATTTTGTATTCGCGGAAGTTCCCGAGCAGCAAACGGGTCTTCTCGAGATAGGCCGTCATGCTAGGCTCCCGAGTCTCATACTCTCCCAAAATCTGATTGACGATTAGCTGGGAGTCGCTGAAGATGTTTAGTTTGGTCGCGCCGAGCTCCTTTGCCAATCTGAGCCCGGCGATGAGTGCCTCATACTCTGCTTCATTGTTTGATGCTTGAAATCTGAAGCGGAGAGCATACTCCATCACAACTTGTTCTGGGGAGATCAGAACAAGTCCGGCTCCGCTTCCCATGGTGTTGGAAGATCCGTCCACATAGAGGGTCCAGGTGAGGAGGTCAACCTGGCTGTGTTCGCCGATTGTGTTCGGATCGGACGCCGTTGGCATGGCGTCGGTGCGCGGTGGATCCTCCGTCGAGGTGGTCGACTCACAGATGAAGTCCGACATGGCTTGACCTTTGATGGCCGTCCTGGGACGGTATATGATGTCAAACTCGCCGAGCTCGATTGACCACTTGATGAGCCGACCCGAAGTCTCGGGTTTTGCTAGGATTTGTCTGAGCGGTTGATCCGTCAAGACAACGATTGAATGAGCCTGGAAGTAGGGTCTCAGTTTCCGAGCCGAGCTGACCAGGGCGAGAGCCATCTTCTCAAATTTTGGATATCTGGTCTCGGCATCGGCGAGGGCTCGGCTCGTATAGAAGACGGGGTGTTGTACACCGCCGACCTCTCTCACTAGAACTGAGCTGAGAGCCGAGTCAGAGACAGAGAGGTAGAGGAAAAGTTCTTCACCTTCCTCTGGTTTGGATAAGATGGGAGGTTCCCCCATGTGCCTTTTCAGATCTTGAAAGGCCTGCTCGCATTGGGGGGTCCATTCTATGCTCTTCCCTGCTCCCCTTAAGGCTTTGAAGAAAGGGAGGCACCGGTCGGTGGATTTCGAGATGAACCGGTTCAGGGCGGCAACTCTTCCAGTCAGACTCTGGATTTCCTTGCGTGTCCTTGGGGACCTCATGTCGATCAAAGCCTGGATCTTCTCCGGGTTGGCCTCAATCCCCCGTTGGCTGACCAGGTAGCCGAGGAACTTGCCAGACCGAACTCCAAAGACACATTTGGCTGGGTTCAGCCGCATCTGATACTTTTTTAGGACTCCGAACATGTCTGAGAGGTCCTTGACGTGATCGTCCGCCTTGATGCTTTTGACCAGCATGTCATCCACGTAAACCTCTACGGATTTGCCGATGGAAGATCTGAACATGTGGTTGACCAGCCTTTGATAGGTGGCTCCGGCGTTTTTGAGGCCGAAGGGCATGACCTTGTAACAGTACATGCCGCGATCCGTTATGAAAGATGTGCCTTCCTGGTCGGACTTATGCATGAGGATCTGGTTGTATCCAGAGTAGGCGTCCATGAAGCTGAGGAGCTGATGTCCTGCTGTTGCATCGACGAGCTGATCTATTCTGGGCAAGGGAAAGCTATCCTTGGGACAAGCCCTGTTCAGATCAGTGAAGTCCACGCACATCCTCCACTTCCCGTTGTTCTTTTTCACCATGACCACGTTGGCAAGCCAGTCGGGGTAGTTGACCTCCCGGATGAACCCGTTGTTTTGCAACTTGGTTACCTCTTCAGCCATGGCGGCGTATCGGACCGGATCGTATGACCTCCTCCTCTGACGGACCGGTTTGCATCCCGGGTCAGTGTTCAGCCTGTGGGTGATCACGTCAGACGATATGCCTGGCATGTCATCGTAAGACCAGGCGAACACTTCCGCATTAGCACGGAGGAAGTCAATTACGGCAGAACGTTGTTCGGGGCTGATCTGAGTCCCCACTCGGACGAGCCGATCCGGTGTCTCGGCCGAGATCGGCACTTCCTCCCAAGCCTCGGCGGGAAGGGGCCGAGAATCTGAGCTCGGCTCGGAAGTGAAGTCGAATGTCTCCGCCCTCGGCCACCTGCCCGAATCGGCGATGGAGTCAAGCTCCTGCGAGTTCGGCAGCTGACCCTTCTGCTTGATCGAAGCGGCGTAGCAAGACCGAGCCGAGCACTGGTCTCCCTGAATGACGATGCAGTCGTCGCCCACCGGACATTTGATGAGGAGGTTGGCGTAATGGACGATGCAGTCAAGGTCGACCAGAGCCGGTCTGCCCAGAATGATGTTGTAGGCTGACGGCCGCTTGACGACAATGAAGTACGTCATGCAGGTCTTCTTGATCGGCCCCTTCCCGAGCGAAAGGGGAAGGTAGATGTGTCCGAGGGGCTGAACCACTTCTCCCCCGAACCCGACCAGGGCAGGTGTATCGGTCTCCAGCTTATCCTCGCCGATGCCCATCTGCGCGAACGCAGAGTGGTAGAGGATGTTGACTGAGCTCCCTCCATCGACGAAGGAGCGCGCGATGGTTGTCCCGGCCACCTCAGCCACTATGACGACCGGATCATAGTGGGGGAAGATGATCTCGTTTGCCTCGTTCGGCCCAAAGGTGACCGGTGCCCAGTCCTTCCGCTGTCTTTTGGAAGTGCTGGGCTGACCTGCTTGGATCGACAGGGACTCGTGAGCTTGAGCCGCCTGTCTGACATACTCCTTCTGGGATCGGTTCGAGCTCCCCACGAAGGTTGGTCCCCCCCCGATCGATCCGATGGCAGCATCCCGGACGTCGATGGTATTGGTGGGCTTCTTCGGCGCGGCCTTGGGTACCCTAGGCCCACCGGCCAGGAATTGATTGATCTTACCCGCCCGGGCAAGAGTCTCAATCCCGTCGCGGAGGGCGTAGCAATCACCCGTGACGTGGCCGTGATTGGAGTGGTATTTGCAGAAGATGCCCTCCCTGATTTTGTCTGGGGAAGGTCCCTTGATCTCCCTGGCAGCCGGGAGTTGGTCTTTGACCTTGGAGTAGATTGCCTCCAGACCGGCGTTGAGGGGAGTGTACTCCGTGTACTGGACAAACTTGGGTCCCTTGCCCAGAAGTTGGCGTGGCTCCTCGGTCCTGGTCTTCTTGGATTGGACCTGGGGTTTGGAACTTGCAACCTCTCCCTCCTTTCTCTTGGTCGAGGTCGGCCTGGGATTCAGGGCCTCCACCTGAGCATCTCACTCCTCAGCCCGCGCCCACTTAGTGGCTTCGGCAGAAAGCTCATCGTAAGTGGAGGGAGGATTCCTCATTAGGTGGGAGCGGAGTCCCCCGGCGTGCAGACCTTGCATGAGGGCATTCTTTGCTGACCTGTCGTCGCAATCGTCGCACTTCGTATATTCGATGTTGAAGCGGATCAGATAGGCCTTGAGGCTCTCCCCTTCCTGCTGCTTAATGAGCGACATATCGTTCAAGTTGTAGAGTCGTTCGGATACAACCCGATATCTTGCCAGGAAGGCCCTCCGGAGGTCGGAGAAGGAGTCGATGGAGTTCGGTTGGAGGGTTCGGAACCAACCCCGAGCCGAGCCCTTCAAGGTCGAAGGGAAGATTCTGCACTTCGTGGCTTCAGATGCCTGGCGGGCCTCCATGGCGTATCTGAAGCTGTCAAGATGGTCGTAGGGATCCTTGGTCCCGTCGTACTGATCCATCTTGGGGGGCTTGGTGTCGTGTGAGACCTCAGCATCCATGATTCTGCTGGTGTACGGGAAGGGAAGTTCCTCCCCGTGGTCGGCCCTGCCGGTGTATCCCCTGGAGACCTCGACGTGGCCGAGCCGATCGTGGACGCTCCGGATTTGGTCCTGGACCAGAGTCCGGACAAGATTTTCCACGTCGGGCGGGGTCGGCTCGGCCGCATTTTCCCCCGAGCATTCGGCCCGGTTACCGAGTCTCTCACTCACCGGCTGGCGAGTGACCCTCTCGCTCACCGGTCGTCGATCCGACATGATCATAGTCGATCCTAGTCGGTCGCTCACCGATCGTCTCCCTGAGTGAGCTCCTGATGGGGGAGGATCCTGGCTGGTGATGGGGCCGAGCCTGTCCCCAATCGGGACCCTGGTTTCGGCCGAACCGGCTGGACTGTTGGCCCCCAACCTTGATTGGGCCGGGGGTCGTCGGTTTGTATTCGGGTCGGCACGGTCTCCGCTCGAATTCCTGGGGGCACGCTTCCCGAAAGCCGCCTGTTTTTGCTGGAGAAGACGGTGGGCGTTTAGGCATTCGGCCTGTTCGGCCGGGGGCATGTCCTCGAAGCCCGGGAAGACGTAATCAGGCTCCTGCCGATCGGTCTGGTCGTTCGGCTCGGCAGGAATGCTTTACCGAGAAGGAGACGGTGAAAAGACCTCCTGCTCGGTTCGGGTCCGGCGCGATCGAAAACCCGATCCCCCACTGTTCTCGAGCTGAGCACGATGGCGTGCAAGTTCCCCGGCCAGCTCGGCTTGTTTTGCGAGCAGCTCATTATTCTGCTTCAGGAGTGCATTCTCAGCGGCTAGATGTCGCTGGCTCTCCTTAAGGAGTTTATGAGCAGCTCGGATTTTCGAGGGACCTTTGGACTTTGATGTCCTGGGGAGTTGTGCTCCCCTTGTCTTTTCAGGTGTTTCAGGCTGATGTTGTTCATCATTCTGAGACGCCCCTGAAGAAGAACTGGTGTCCCGAAAGATGGTAGTCACCAGTGACGGATCCAGGAATTTGATTCCGGGGGGTCATAGTGTACACAATGCCATAAATTTTTTTTACGAAAATAACACTAAAAAATTAAATGATAGTTGTCTCATTTATAATTCATAATAAAAACATACAAGTTACAATTGTCCACGACGAGTTTTCATATTCTGAAAACGCGCCATTATAGCTTCATTATCAATACAATCAAAAACATCTCTCTCAATGTAAACAATTAAGCTATCGCTCAACCATTGATCTCCCATTTTGTTGCGGAGTGGACCCTTAATAATATTCATGGCGGAAAATGCCCTCTCCACTGAAGCAGTTGCAACCGGTAAAACCAAAGCCAATGTAATAAGCAAATACACATAAGTATATGTCCGATCCAACCCTTTCTCCACCAATTTTTTCGCAAGATCACCAATCCCTTTCAATTCTGAAAAATCACTACTTGAACGCATATGATGAATATAAATCCTAAGTTGATCTTCAAGTGCCAATAGATCTCGATCCGAAAAATCTTGAGGATAAAATTGAGCAAGACGAAGTAACTTTTGTATGTCAAAAGCGACGAAAGAATTATCCGGACTCAAACATGCCAAGCAAATAAGTAACTCACTATTTACCTCATTGAAGCGATCCTCCAATTCCACAAGTTGCTCATCAATGACATAAACAAAAAGCTCCACACGATAATGATGATGATATGTTTTTATTGGAGCATTGCGCCGTGATCTCCCTCGAGCTACATATGTCTCATCCATGTTAGGAACCTCAATATGATTTTTAGCACAAAAAGAAGCTACTTGATCAACCAAAAGATCAAACTCATTATTTCTCATATAGTGTAGTCTTTCCTTACATGCTTTGACTAAAGCCATTGCACTCACAATCTCTTGATCTTTCTTTTGTAATGCTTTTGACAAAGCATTTGTGATTCCCAATATAGATCTCATCAAAAATAGGTGAAACACAAACTGAAAAGATAACATTTCTCCCAATAATCTATTTGCTTCACCCACACTATCATTGTAGCGATCATCAACAATCAATTCAAGCACCTTCACAACCGATGCAAACATAGAAATCAAACTAATCAACGTACCATAATGGGAGTTCCAACGTGTATCACCGGCACGTTTGAGACTACATTCTTGATTTAAGCCTCGACCCGTTTGAAGACAATCATTTTCAAAGGCTTCCATAAGCTCTTTTTGGAGTTGTTCTCTCAATGCATCACGACGCTTACAAGATGCTCCAACAATATTAACCACACTATTACAAGATGTGAAAAAAGTGGCAATGTCGGCATTTTTCTTTGCAATGGCAACAAGAGCTAGTTGAAGTTGATGAGCAAAGCAATGAACATAAAATGCACAAGGTTGTTCTCTCAAAATCTTTGTTTTAAGGCCATTGAACTCACCTCTCATATTACTAGCTCCATCATAACCTTGCCCTCGTATCTTGGAAAAGCTCAATTTGTTGAAAGAAAAGAATGCATCAATGGCATCCTTTAGTGCACTAGAAGTGGTTTCGGCAACATGTTGGACCCCCACAAACCTTTCAATTACTTGCCCTTTGTCGTCCACATAACGCAACACCATAGCCATTTGCTCCTTTATTGAAATATCACGTGAATCATCCACCAATATAGAAAAAAGTCGATCTTTCATATCATTCATGATAACCCCAATGGTTTCCATGGCACATGCATTAACAAGATCTTTTTGAATTGAAGGAGCTACTAACTTGAGATTCCCCGGGGCATTCTCCAACACAACGGCCTTAACTTTCTCATCATGATCTGCAAGAAATTGCAAAAGCTCCAAATAATTCCCCCTATTGCTTGAAGTGGCACTTTCATCATTGCCACGAAAAGAAAGTCCTTGTCGCAACAAAAACTTTGTGCAATCAATTGATGCATTCAAGCAAGTGCGATAAGCAATACAAGCTTTGTCTGACTGTTTTTGCACAACTGTTTCAATATGTGAATTTTGGTTCATTAGATTCATAGCAGCTTCTCTAGATCGATTGTGAACACTGTCAACCGGCCCAACATGCGTGCTAAACTTTTCTCTCCCTTTCTTCCAATTCCTGAAGCCTACCCCAGTAAAGACGTCACTACCCGCTTGTTCAAAATTGGATTTAAATAGATAGCAATAAAGGCAAAATGCGGCATCCTTAGATTGACTATACTCCAACCAATCAAACTCATCAAACCATTGGGCAATGAAGCGTCGATCAATTCCCGATTGATTAATTTGTGGGAATATATGACCTCTAGGTTGACAAGGTCCCTTTTGTAGATATGCTCTTCGGATCTCATCTCGAATATTAGGGCTATAATCCGCCATTTGAGTTCTTAATCCAGGGTCTGCTTGAAGATTAGCCAAAATATCATCTAACCCACTTAAAGTCGAACCAAAACTTGAATTAACCGAATTATTTGAACTACCCGTTGGACATTTTCTCTTAAAAAATCGTTCCATAATTCTACACATGTAAACCAATTTTCAATAATCAATTAAAGTCCAATAATCAATTTATCAAATTTATCAAAGTAATAACAATAATTAGCCAAAATCCAATAATCAACTTAATATAATAAAAACTCATAATTAATTAATCAAATTATGAAAGTAATAACAATAATCAAAAACAAATCAACAATCCAACAATCCAATAAATCAATAATCATATTAATACAAATATACAATAAAAACCCATAATCAATTAATCAACCAATAATTAAATCAACATCAAGATTCAAGAAACCACTAATTAGTCTAATTTCATTACAATAATCTTATCAATTAATTAAAAAACAACATACATTATAAATTTAAAGTGAATTGAGAATTAGGAATTAGGGTTTGAAACTTTAAACTTACTTGAAAAAATAAAATTGGAACTTCAAACTTGAGTTTTGAGGGACACTGGGCAGCAGCCAGCAGGGGCGACGGCGGGCAACAGGGGCGACGGCGTCAAAGACTCACGGCTAGCTGGGTTGGGCACTTGGGCTCTGTCTGTGTGGGTTTGAATGAGGGGATTCGATTTGGGGAAGAAGCTGAAACAGGCAAACAGCAGACAATGACACAGCCACACACGGGTCACTGCCTGTCTGCCTGGGTAGTCTTTTGTTTTTTTAAACTCCTAGCTCAAAACGACGTCGTTTTGAGTAGGAACTTAAAAAAAAATTAAAAGCCCGCAGCCCACTAGCCCAGCTGCCCAGCCCCCTCTTCACTCTTCAAGTCTTCAGCCCGAAACTGTTTCTCTTCTCTCTCGACTCTCTCTGTTTCTCAGAATTTCAGGAACACCGAACCAGGGACGCAATCATGGCGAGTTGGCTTGGCGATGGCGACGATGGCTGCTGGAAGGCTGGAGGCTGGCGCCCTGGAGGTCGCCTTCTTCACGTCGAGCCGTCGGGGTCGGGGGGTCGCCTTCTTCGCGTCGGGGGGTCGCTGGCGTCGCCGTGGACGAGTCTAAGCTTGCGTGCTCCGCCGTTCGGGGGGTCGCCCGACCCCCCAACCTTGGCTGTGCGTCCGTCCCTGATGATGACTTGCGTGAAGGAAGAGCTTAGCGCTTGCGGTGATGAACACAACGGCTGAAGTCAGCTTCCCACAGACGGCGCCAATCTGTTGATGCAAATTCTCGTAAGGTAGATGCAACAACTTAGATAAGCTGATCTGGCTGATCAAGTGCTTTGCTGGATGATGAAGTGGATGCTGGTTGAGATCTTCCTGCAGACAAAAACAAGATCAAAGGAGATGGACCGGTGTGGTACCAGCCAAACACACTCCGATGATGAAATCAGTGGTGGTGTTTGATGGTGGATGAGGAAGAACAAATGAAGAACTTGGGAGAATGGGAAGAACAAGGCAAATGTTCTGGGTTATTCTCAGCAAGTTGGGTAGACTTTTTTTGTGGGTGGGAATGTAAGTGTTTTGCGTGTATATTGATAGATGCATAGATGCCTCATCTTGTGCATATGTGGTGCCTTATATAGGCAAAGGAAGACTTAATGAATAAGTTACCTGCATGTGAATGAATGGTTGCCAGAGATCCACGTACCTGGCCAGACCTAGTTGCATGTTCAGCTGCTTACTTCCTCAGCATTCAATGCTGCATTGAATGCCCCATTAAATGCAAGGTTGGAAGGATCAGGCAAACTGTCCCAGTAGTCATGAATGCAAGCCTGATATTCTATCTGTCAGAAGATTGTGTCAGGTGCATTCAAGTGTGGCGGTTCGTCCCAGCGTGATCTTCGTGGGAATGGCGGCGGAGAGCCGAGCCGAGCCGATACGAACACATGTTCTCATGCGAAGACACGAAGTCCATGTGTGGTCGAATCGGACATGGGATTCCAGGCCGAGCCGGTCCCATAGATTGGGGTCTTTCCGAGCCCTAACTGGTCGACGCCAGAACTCGAAAGGAGACCATTTCCTGTACCGAGCCGAGCCGAACCGGGATGATCGTGGGAAGATGGACACTCGATCCCTTAGAAGATCATCGGTTCGGCTCGGACCGAACAGGGAGGGCCCGGTGTGGAGACCCGGTCTGAGCTGGTAGAGGAAATGTTGATCAGTGATGACGTGGAGGTCAAAGTCTGACCAGCCACGTGTCGAGCCGCGATTGGCTGTTCGGATTGATGTGGATTTTCCCACAAACAATCAGTATGCAGAAGACAAAGTGAACCCAAGCAAAATTTAATGAGCATATTGAATGTGCAAGTGTACAACCAAAGAATAATTTTCAAGACGAACGAAATAAAAAGTAACAATCAAACAGAAGTAAAAAAAAGTATCAAACTATCCAAAAATTTAACAAACATGAAAGCTTGCATGTCAATAGAAAAAACATTAAAGAATCCACAAAAGTTTAACTTTGAAAAGGAATGGGTGACAACGAAAACACAGATTGCACCACTTCTCACAAACCAATTTAAAAAACAAACAAGTTCCTCACCATTGAAGGATGTAGATTCAGTCTCTAAAAGTTTCCTAGTAGCCTCATACATTCAGGACTATAAAAGATTGTTCTTCTATAAAAGATTGCTCCGCCCAAAATCTCAGAGATAAACCATAACATAAGCGCCATTGAACCAGCACCGAGCATTTTGCAGCTACCGAACGCTCGGCTGAATGGGCCTATACATATACATGATTTGTAAGTAGACCTAGTGGTAGTAGTACACAAATATTATACCAATGTTAATTAGAAGCTGCTAGGGTTAGGTTTGTTATCCAGAAAATTGGACAGCAAAATGAGGTCAATTAATTGTCTTCATAAGCTTCAAACGCAATCACAACCAACAGATTAATTTTGGATGCTCTCTAGGTTACCAAATGCCAATTTCGACTTCATTAGTCATAATGCCTACAATGGCAAAACCTACCACAATTTTTACTCAACACTTCTAATGCCCATTTGCATCATTAAGACATAGAGCATGCATAATCAAGAGATGCAAAATTGTGTAACACATGAGCTTACAAGTCCAATCAAGGCTGTTGATGAAAGTTAAAGATGTATACTCAAATAACTTGTCTGTAAAAATTTGTTTATTTCACAGCCATTTTCTCTTTTTCAGATTTAAAAAATATAGATACTTTTACCAGGAGAATAAGATGTTTATAAAAAGGGAGAGGTCCTGAACTTACCCTTAATTTGGGCATAAAAAAAAAATTCAAAATAAAAAAGAGAGACTGGTATTCTTTGTATCTATCATGTCCTCAGTCAGACAAATATATCACAGAGTTCAAAAAGGAAATCTCTTAATGCTGCTTGACAAGCCACCAGAAATTTCAAAAGCAGTATGCTGGATACAGAAATTGTTACACACTCAATGGAGATATAAACTTCATAAATAGCTCTCAATTCATATACCCTCAGAATGAAAATGATAGCAATTCTTACCTTTACACCAACTGTACACCCTACCGTCTGAGGAGGTCGAGCAATGGAAGAACCTTTAACAATAGATCAAAATCTAAAGATGAAGTTTGATCGATATTCATAACCGAAGTTATGAGATGTAATTGACAAGAAGGCAGAGATCAGAGGAATACCATCCTCCTTTCTACGAGCATTAATTATACAATTGCATTTAAGCACATATTATTCACAAGTTTTTCTTTCTGTTCACAAACCAGTCATTAAATGGAAAACACTACTCTGGAACATGTTCACAAACTAAAATGTCTTTGCCCAATTGTCCTCTGACAAACTGATGACCTGAGCTTCAATGTGGGCATGGCATACATATCCAACCATGGTGTTTGACCCAGAACAGAATAGAACAGATCATGAGCCACAGCATAAACAATTATCATGAAGGAAGAGGAATCACATGTTGTAGAGGTCAAACCTGAAGGCATATTTGGCATATTGGCAAGTGCTAATGGAACTCACCAATTGCAATCAAGGTAAGATTAGTATACTTGTTACCAGAAGCATAGAAATGAGTATGCATGGTGCAGCAATCCCATACAGTCATGATAAATATTGCAACAAAATTCCCCAATGAAATTGGTCAATTGCAACCAAATTCACATCCACCAAGAAAGAAAACCACTGAAAAGTTCAAGGCAGCAACTAATGGGTCTGTTTCATGCATTGAATCTGGTTTGAGTTTGTACCTAAAGTAAAGAAAAAGAAATAGCAGATTCTGCACCATTTTTATCTTGAAAATCTTTACTTGTGGGGGCCTTTTATTGAAACCACTAATATAGATCGCCAATCAAGAAATAATATTAATTGTATATACAAGAAGAAAAAGAAAACAAAAGGAAAAAAGAAAGAAAGAAACAAGCCAGTTCGATACATTAAAGAAATTTAAGTGGACTAGCCAGTCTAGCCCTCCGGAAACATTGGACTCAATCATAGAGAAGACAAGTACTGAGTCCTTTTAAGATTCTATCTAAATTAAAGTTTCTCCCTTTAACACATTATATGTCATTTGGATTTTGAAGTGATAACCTTATAAATTTATAATACATTCTAATGCTATGCAAAACAGAATGGTTTCCACTTGACAAGGTACCACAATTTCCATAAGCAGTATGCTGAATACAGAAAATGTTACACACTAATAGAGACATGAACATTCTGAAGAGGCCAAGCAATGGAAGAACATTTGACAATCATATGAACAACAAAAGTTCTTCCAACCCCTAACAATGGATCAAAATCTAAAGAAAGTTCGATACGAGATGTAATTGACAAGATGGCAGAGATCAGAGGAACACTATCCTTTCTACATGCATTATAAAATTGCATTCAAGCACATATATTATTCACAAACCAGTCATTAAATGGAAAACAATACTCGAACATGTTCACAAACTAAAATGTGGTGTCTAATAGTCCTCTGACAAACATATATCCCAATTGCCAACCATGGTGTTTGACCCAGAACAGATCATGTTACGTGCTGGGTCGTGATGAGTAGTTGAATGAGTCAAATAGCTAGTTTAATTCATGTTTTAGTTGTTGAGTAATTGTAGGAGTCAGCATATGGTTAGTTGAGAGTTAGTAGGAGTTATGTTGGTCCACTTGCTGTTGCAGAGTGGGGTGTTACGCTAAGAGTCGTGGGATTGTGTTCCTACTTTTATGTTTTCCATTATCAAGTCTTGCTTGTATAAATTTCATTGTTGAATAGAATGAAGCACGATCTTTTTATCTCAATTTGTTAGCTTTGTCTAACTTGGAGGTCTTGGGTTCCCTCGAAGCAACCCAATCAATTCTATTTATCCTTGTCGTTATATTTTCCACTACAACAATAGGAAGACGTAAGAAGAAAACACCAGTGAAAGACCCACCTCCATTTCAAGATCGCCCAGTTACTCGGGCTGTGACTTTGGCTCGTAACAAGTTGGTATCAGAGCCAGGCATGGAGGAGCAGAGGTTGGGACGTTTAGAGAATGACGTGAGTTCCCTGGCTACTGGCCAAGAGAAAATTCTTAAGGAGATGCAAGAAATGTTCTCAGCTATGAATGCCCGCTTCGATCAAATTTCTCGTACTGGTGACAGCTCTCATAGTACAAATCAAAACGGAAATGGTCGACCAAACGGAAATGGAGGGACTTCAAACACCACTGGCTCTTACCTCCCTAAGTTGGTGAAGCTGGACTTTCCTCACTTTAATGGGACAGAAGATCCCACAAGTTGGATCTGCCGAGCTGAACAATTTTTTGAAATTCACCAAACTCAAGATGGAGAGAGAGTGCCGCTAGCTTCATTTAATCTGGAGGGCGATGCTCAACTATGGTTTCAATTGATGAAGGAGGAAACTCCCATTATCACGTGGGAGGCATTCAAGCAAGGGCTTCATGACAGATATGGCCCAACTCAATTTCAAGACTTTTTTGGCGATCTGACGAAGCTACAACAAACTGGTACGGTGAGAGATTACCAAACCCAGTTTGAGAAATTATTAATTAGAGCAGGAAGACTGACTCCAGATCAACAAGTTGGTTGCTTTGTGAGCGGTCTGAAGGAGAATATTAAAACAGATGTGCAAGCTTGCAAACCACAAACACTTTCTGCCGCCATCGGTTTGGCTCGACTATATGAGTCCCGCAACCAATCCAATCGTCGAGCAGTTATTTCGGAGGTGAAGAGGCCCCTACCCAATGGGCTTATGAAGTTTGAACGGCGCCGTAATTTCATGCCAGTCAAGCAGATGTCCCCAGCTGAACTGAAGGAAAGAAGAGAGAAAGGACTTTGCTTTAATTGTGATGAGAAATTTAGTCCGGGGCACAGGTGCAAGAAATTATTTCTTATTGAAGGTTGCTGGTCAGATGAAGAAAATGAAGAAGTTGGAGAAGCTACATCAGAAGATAACATAGATGAAGAAGGATTGCCTGAAGTCTCTCTCCATGCCATCTATGGGGCTCGGACTCCTCAAACAATGCGGGTGAACGGTAAAGTGGTTGATATGTACCTACTGCCATTGGACGGATGTGATGCTGTTTTAGGAACCCAATGGTTGAGCACGTTGGGACCTATTATTTGGGACTTCTCCAAATTGCAAATGAAATTTCAAGTTGAGGGGAAAGAAGTGGTTTTAAAAGGAGGGACACCACCAGAGGATAAAATTGTGGGTGAGCAAGAATTTTGCAAAGAGTTAAAGAAAAAGAAAGATGGAGCTCTCTTACAAATCTGCTCTCTTACTATGCATGACCCTCAAGGTACAACTTGTTCCACACTTCATTTGGTTACCATTAATTCACAGCTTGAGCATGTATTGCAGCTTTTTGAAGGTGTCTTTGAAGATCCACAAAGATTACCACCTCCCAGGTCACATGACCATAAGATACCATTGAAGGAAGGAAGTGGTCCTGTTAGTGTGAGGCCTTATAGGTACCCACACTTCCAAAAGAATGAAATTGAGAAGTTAGTGGCAGAGATGTTGAAGTCGGGCACAATTCGACCTAGCCAAAGTCCATATTCCTCTCCAGTCTTACTAGTAAAGAAGCACGATGGATCTTGGAGGCTTTGCATAGACTACAGGGCCTTGAATAGGAATACTATCAAAGATAAGTTTCCAATTCCTGTCATTGACGAATTGCTAGATGAGCTTCATGGTGCAAAATATTTTACCAAATTGGATCTTCGTTCCGGCTATCATCAAATCCGGATGCATCCTGGTGATATATCCAAGACAGCCTTTCGAACACACCAAGGGCATTATGAGTTTTTGGTAATGCCATTCGGCCTCACCAATGCACCCTCCACTTTCCAGTCACTCATGAATGAAGTCTTCAAAGAATACCTCCGTAAGTTTATATTGGTATTTTTTGATGATATTTTAATTTACAGTACAACATGGGACCAACATTTGGAGCATCTAAAAATTGTACTGTCAATTTTGAGAGCTAACCAGTTGTTTGTAAAAAAAGAAAAATGTGCATTTGGGCAGAAAGAAGTGAAGTATTTGGGGCATGTGATTTCCAACAAAGGAGTTGCTGTAGACCCAGAAAAAATTGCTGCTATGTTGGAATGGCCTAAACCAACCACTGTCAAAGCACTGCGTGGATTCTTGGGATTAACAGGGTACTACAGAAAATTCATTCAAGACTATGGCAAGATTGCTAGACCCTTGACAGAATTGCTTAAAAAGGGAAGCTTCAAATGGAGTCCCCAGGCTGAAGAATCATTTGAGAGGCTCAAGAAAGTGATGACGCAAGCCCCTGTTCTTGCCTTGCCAGACTTTAACAAGCCATTTATTGTTGAATGTGATGCATCTGGATCCGGAGTTGGTGGAGTGCTCATGCAAGAAAAGCGCCCAATAGCATTTTTCAGTCATGGATTGCAAGGTAAAAACTTGTTTTTATCTACTTATGAAAAAGAGATGCTGGCTTTGGTGCTTGCAGTGAAAAAATGGAGACCATACTTACTTGGGCGAAAGTTTGTTGTGCGAACTGATCAAAGAAGCTTGAAGCATTTGTGGGACCAGAAAATAATAACAACAGCTCAAGAAAAATGGCTTGTCAAATTGATGGGATATGACTTTGTCATCGAGTATAAAAGGGGTGCAGAAAATTTGGTAGCTGATGCTCTTTCAAGAAGAAGTGAAAATGGTGAAGTTGTAGCCATCTCAATCCCTGTACCAAATTGGTTGGAACCAATTAAAGATGAGGTACGCAGCCAACCAATCTTGCAACAGATTGTAGAGAATATCCAACAAGGTGAAGAAGTGGGCCCCTGGGCATTAAAAGATGGTATACTCTACTTTAAAAATAAAATTTATTTGTTGCCAGATTCATCTTTAGTACCTACTATTGTAAAGGAGATGCATTCCAGCACACATGAAGGCTACCACAAGACCATGCAGAGAGTTGGGTCAGTTTTTTATTGGAAGGGCATGAAAAAAACCATTAGGGAGTTCATCAAGCAGTGTGATACATGTCAAAGGAATAAAGGAGAAAATACTAAGCCAGCAGGACTCCTTCAACCTCTCCCTGTTCCTTTGCAGGTATGGACTGATATCTCAATGGACTTCATTGATGGGCTTCCTAGATCCAATGGGAAGACAAGTATTTTTGTGGTAGTTGACAGACTCTCCAAATATGCCCATTTTATTCCCATCTCCCATCCATATACTGCTGCAATTATCGCTCAAATATTTTTTGAGAACATTTTCAAATTATATGGCATGCCAAAAAGTGTTGTTTGTGATAGAGATCCTACTTTTACAAGTATTTTTTGGAAGGAGTTATTCAGATTGCAGGGAACAAGCTTCAATTTTAGTTCCTCTTATCACCCCCAAACTGATGGCCAAACAGAGGTGGTAAACAAGACTGTTGAAATGTATCTCAGATGTTTTACAAGCCATAGACAAAAAGAATGGGTGCGGTGGATTCCTTGGGCTGAATATTGCTACAACACCAGTGTACACTCTTCCACCAAGACAACTCCATATGAGGTAGTATACGGGAAGCCACCTCCTACATTACTGTCCTATGTTCCAGGAACAACTCAAGTGGAAGCTGTTGATTTGGAGTTACGGAGCCGTGACCAAGTCCTTAAAGAGTTGAGAGAGCAATTAATGGCAGCGCAGGAACGTATGAAAAAATTTTATGATGCCAAGCGAACAGACAAGAGTTTTGAGGTTGGAGATTTTGTTTATCTGAAGTTGCAACCTTATCGACAGGTATCTGTATCATTAAGGAAAAATCTGAAACTATCACCACGTTTCTATGGTCCTTATGAAATCATTCAAAAGGTTGGACAGGTGGCATACAAGTTAAGACTTCCTGCGAGCTCCAAAATTCATCCAGTATTTCATGTCTCTCGACTTAAGAAGACGATAGGCACGAACGTGGCAGTCCAAGACTTTTTACCAGAAATTTCAAATGAGGAGGGAACCATTATTCCCATTCCACAAGCCATCCTGGATCATCGCAAACGGAAGCATCAGGAAGAGGTTTTAGTCCATTGGCAAGGCTTATCTCCAGCAGATGCAACTTGGGAAACCTTAAGCGACTTGAAACTGAGGTTTTCAATTGACACCCTTGAGGACAAGGGTCTTCTGTAGGGGGAAGGAATGTTACGTGCTGGGTCGTGATGAGTAGTTGAATGAGTCAAATAGCTAGTTTAATTCATGTTTTAGTTGTTGAGTAATTGTAGGAGTCAGCATATGGTTAGTTGAGAGTTAGTAGGAGTTATGTTGGTCCACTTGCTGTTGCAGAGTGGGGTGTTACGCTAAGAGTCGTGGGATTGTGTTCCTACTTTTATGTTTTCCATTATCAAGTCTTGCTTGTATAAATTTCATTGTTGAATAGAATGAAGCACGATCTTTTTATCTCAATTTGTTAGCTTTGTCTAACTTGGAGGTCTTGGGTTCCCTCGAAGCAACCCAATCAATTCTATTTATCCTTGTCGTTATATTTTCCACTACAACAATAGGAAGACGTAAGAAGAAAACACCAGTGAAAGACCCACCTCCATTTCAAGATCGCCCAGTTACTCGGGCTGTGACTTTGGCTCGTAACAGATCATAAGCCACATAAACAATTAACATAAAGGAAACCTCAAGGCTCTTTTATATGGTCAATGCTAATGGAATTCACAAATTGCAATGGGAAACTGGGTAAGGATTAAGGTGCAGCAATCATACAATTATGATAAATATTGCAACAGAATCCCACAATGAAATTGGTCAGTTGCCAACCAAATCACATATAAAGAAAACCAGAGAAAAAGTAATGGATCTGGAAAGTTCAATTAATTTCCAAACCTCAAAAATAAAAACAGGGATTTTGGAGATTTTCAGAAACCTCAAAAAAAAAAAGGTGTGGGTCCGATTGGCAGAGTCTAGCGGGCCATGGTCAATTCTATTTATCCTTGTCGTTATATTTTCCACTACAACAATAGGAAGACGTAAGAAGAAAACACCAGTGAAAGACCCACCTCCATTTCAAGATCGCCCAGTTACTCGGGCTGTGACTTTGGCTCGTAACAGATCATAAGCCACATAAACAATTAACATAAAGGAAACCTCAAGGCTCTTTTATATGGTCAATGCTAATGGAATTCACAAATTGCAATGGGAAACTGGGTAAGGATTAAGGTGCAGCAATCATACAATTATGATAAATATTGCAACAGAATCCCACAATGAAATTGGTCAGTTGCCAACCAAATCACATATAAAGAAAACCAGAGAAAAAGTAATGGATCTGGAAAGTTCAATTAATTTCCAAACCTCAAAAATAAAAACAGGGATTTTGGAGATTTTCAGAAACCTCAAAAAAAAAAAGGTGTGGGTCCGATTGGCAGAGTCTAGCGGGCCATGGTGGGTCAGGGCAGCACCGACCCGTAATCCTTCCACTGCAAAGAGCGGGAGGTACTCGCTGCTCTGTGAAGCCAGCCTTACGCAGTGCCCTCCACTCTAGGAACCAGGTGACCCGAGCCTTCGCCCAAGCCACATAGCTCAACCCCTCGCTTGGAATGGGCGGGCCAGAAAGAGCCACACCTGACCCGACCCGGTAGTGCGGAGCGAATGTCCCCAGACCTCAAAGCCCTCACTCGAGTTACAAGCTCGCGTTACCAAGCTCGGCGATAGAGTGTTCTCGTGCTAGCGTTATAAAGCGTGATATGTAGTTACAAATTAGCGATGTGGGACTTCTTGCTCTCTTTCTCTTCTTTTTTTTTTTTTCTGCTCTCTTTTTCTTCTCTTTAACTTTGGATGATGGGTCTGAAAGTCTGTTTGGAAGCTCCAAATGTGGTCGTTAATAATTAACCAGTTTGTATTTTTTGATACCCATTTAAGGGGTTAAACTTACACTATTAGTGGAGGAATAATGGATCATTAAAAAGGGTTCAATCGAGAGTTTGAACTTCTTATCCCACCACCCCATTAACTATCAAATAAGTTGTGATGTTGGGTATAAAACAAACCCAAAACGAGAAGCAGTGTCCAAGTGTTTCCAATTTTCAGTGTCCAAGTTGATTTTGGGGGTTCTGGTGTTAGTTCTGACGTCTGCAAATTAGATTATCAATTTTGCTTGTACCAAAACTGTAGAGACCCAAATGATTTTGATTCTCGTAAGTCTTGATATTTACAACCCAAGCCTCCACCCATTGAAGCTTAATCCACTACATTCCCAGAGGAATATGTCATTTATACATCTTCACATCACATTTTGGTTGTACTTGGACTGAGGTAGCCTAGAGAAAGGCGATAAAGGTTTTCATTTTGGGCCACCTACGTAGGCTTTCTCATCCCAATTTTTATCAGAAACCAATATGTAAAATGCAAGTTATGATATTTTAAAGTTTGAATTGATGTAAAAATATATGAGCGACGCGGTTGTTCGGATTCAATTTTTTTTATCAATAGCTTTAACACACTTTTTACACCCACTTTCATTTTAAAAAAATGTTAAAACTTATTAGTACACCTAGCATGTTTTTCTAAATTACCCTTACTAAACCCAACATAACACTCATCTATTCTACTTACTATTCCCAACAAGTCGGACCTGCAGAGGTTAAAAACAATAAAAAAAAATACAATCAAAGGTCATGAAGAATGTATGCCTAACAGACTAGCATTATCATATTGTCATAGAAAACACGACAAATACATACCTTATAACTCATTTTTTCAATCATCTCCCTCACCACTTGATACATAGTTGGCCTAGCCTGGAAATCAAATACCAAAATTATAGATTTTTAGAATTGCTATTCAATGCAAGGCCAAGATGTTAGCGAAGTCTAATTTTTCCAGCTCAACCAACCCAGAAAAACAAAAATCCTAACTCAAACGGAAGGACAATTGGAACATTGCGCACTGCTGCCATGAGCAACACACTAGGCATCTCCACTGCAATCAAAGGCAAACAAAGCTTCAAATTGACATAAGAAGTTACAGGGATTTCTGAGCTAAATCCCAAACATAAAAGTCTTCTAATATTAGAATGACTAATTCAAGATTAACATACAAACGATTATTGGGAGAAGAAGACCAGTCCCATCTTCCATTTCCAATACAATCACTACAACAAATATGGCCTATGCTCACCTTGAATAGAAACTATTTTAGAGTTAGTGGCTATTAACATTTTTTTTCATCACTAATTAATATTTTGGTTGTTTTAAAAATTATGGTAGAGTTAATAGTTGCCTTAAGTCCCACTAATTTGTAATATAGTTGACTAATAAGTAGCAACAAAAAAATTGAAACCAAATTGATAGATTAGTGAAGATAATTATTCCTTCCCCACTCCAAATTCAACCAAAAGGGACAAAGGTGGGATTAATAAAATGTTTATAATTATTATTTCCCACTTAATACTCAACCTATAGAAATAATAGTTACAAACTCATCCCACTATTACAGCCCATTCCCACTTCTAAGCCCATTCCCACTAAAAAAAGACTCTAGTGGCTTAAAAAAAAAAAAAAACCTTATGTACTCAAAACCTAACTCCCTTTTCGTTTTTTTTTTTCCAGATGCGCCTCCCTCATCTCTCTTTCTCTCACAATCTCAACTCTTGCCTCCCTCTATCTCTCCCGACCTCACCTCACCTCACCTCCCATTCCCTTTCCCTCTCACTCACTCCCTTTCTCTCATGACCTCATCGTTTCATTTATCTTCCTTTTTCTTTCACAAAAGTATATCGTAACATATTTTTCTGTCCTTTCTCCTTCCTAGGGTTTGGATTCGATGGCGAAGAAGAGAAAGTCGAACGCCATAACCGGAGCCCTCATCACCAAGTTCTCTCTTGGCCTCACTGGTAAGCGCTTCAACCCGATGCATTTTTCTTTCCCTTTTTCAAATCAAAATGTTTGCAGAGGAAGATGCCAAAAACTCACCCTTTGTTCATTTTTTTTGTTCAGGTTCTTTTCCTAGAAAAATGTCAATGCACTTATGCTGCCTTATGATTAGATTTGTTTTAATTTGATTGGAAAACTTGATGCTTGTATTCCAGTTTCAGCTTATTGTGATTTCTTTTATTTATTTATTTATTTATATTTTTAGCTATGTCCTTGATGCAATGAGGGTTGTCAATGAGTCAAATACAATGTAGTTTTTGGGGTTTTGGATGCCTGGGTACTATTATTTGTGTTACTCTGTTAAAACACTAACAAGCTTATTCATGTATTTGCATTACTGTGTGCTTTCGAGATTGATCTCTTCATCTTATAATATTTTGCAATTTGGAAAAACATGATGTGGCAGCAAGGGTTTAAATTTCGAAGTTTTCGGCGAAATTTCGCCGAAAATTTCGTTTTTTAGGGGTTCCGAAATTTTAACACGGATTCGACTAAATTTCGGAAAATTTCGGCGAAATATTCAAAATTTCGAAACAACCCAGAAACCCAGCCGCCTCAAGAGGGGCGGCGGCAGGGGGTGGCCGGGGGGCGCGGCAGGAAGGAGATCGAGGGAGATCTTGGGCGCGGCGATCTTGGGCGTCTTTCTTCTTCTTCCTTTTTCCTTTTCCTGGGTTATCTTTTTGGTTTCTGGACTTTTCAGGTTCTTCTTTTTTGGGAAAAATCAGAGAGAAATGGAGGGTGATGGGTGTGAATGTGATTTATATGAAGGAGGAGCAGGTGGTGTTGTCCAAGCATAGATAGAACCGAACAATGAGAACTGGGTATATGGGATCTAAGTAGAATCAGAAAATGGAATAATCTTGCAGACCAAATAATACCGAAAAACCAAATTATTTAAAAGAAAGAAACCAACAAAACAAAACAAGCTTCTAGAGAGAGAAATTAAAAAGGATACAAAAAAAAGGGAATTTTTAAGAGTGTTTTTCATACAAAGAGAAAGAGAAAAAAAAAAATGTCGAGGTCGTGGCGTCGCGTACAAAAACGAATCTTGGATTGGTGTTTTATTTATTTCCAAATATATTTTTTACAGAGAACTTGGGGTTGAATATTCGAAGGTATGAATTGTGATTCGCTTTTCGTTGCTTATCTATGGGCTGGCAATGACGTCAGCACCTCCACACCTACTTTTTTTTGTTTTGTTTTTTAATTTCTAATTTTTATCAGATAAGATCAAAGACCGACTCCTGAGGTCTTTACTTGTTTTTAAACCCTAAATTTGTAAACTCTAATATATTTCAATATAAAAAATAATTTAAAATACTCTAAAGAGCCTAAACCCTAATATCATATACCATATCCTAATTTGAGGTTTTTGGGCAATTGAAAAAAAAAATGATTTGAGATTTCGTTTGGCCGTGTTGGAGTTTCGTTTAATTGTTTTTAAACCCTAAACCAATAAACTCTAATACCTTTTTATATAAAAAATAATTAAAAATATCCTAAAGGACCTAAACCCTAATATTCTATACGATATCTTAAATAATATAGAGTATAGATTATAAAGTATATAGAATTTAGTGTATATATTATAGAGTATAAATAATATATTAATTTTATTTGTTCATTATACTAATTTTATTTTATAGTATTTGCCTCCAGTGCGCATTATATTCATCACATATCACATGAAACCTACCATATAATTTGGTTTTTTTCAATGTTTTTTATCAATGTAGTAGATAATATGTTAAATAAACATATTGTAAAGTTTCATTCAAAATTTCCGTATTTTGATAATAATTTCCATCGTTTCCGTCGAATTTTTGTCGAAATTTAAAAATCTTCGAAATTTCCGTCGAAATTTCCATCGAAATTTCCATCGAAATTTCCTCGAAACCCGAAATTGTATTCCTTGTGTGGCAGTGAGTTCCATTATTTTATTGCTTTGTGGAAGGGATATGGTTTTTTACTGCTTTATTGATTTTTTTAGTTAAGTGGAAGAATTCATTTGCTTTTTTTTTTCTACTCAATTGTAGGAGGATTTTTATGTGCCTTTGAACAATATGGGAAATGGAAATTGATGAAATAAGGAAGAAGAGAGGACATGGGATGTGCTGAATGTTCATGTGCAGTTGATCCTAATGATGTTGTCCTCGATATCTTGCAATGCAGGCACAGGTTGTTCATTCTATGCGAAGCAATTAATGAGTAGAAGTTTTAATTTTATCATATATCAGCTTTCCTTCCTTAAGTGTAGGCTGCAATGAGCTGATTTGATTCGGTTTGTTTCAAACTGCTTAGTGTGCAGGTGATAGAAGGACTGCAATGAGCAAAGTAAAAAAATGAAAGGTTTCTATTTAATGAGGTATGCATCTCATTAAACAACCTCCATTCAGGACTGCAATGAGCAACCTCCATTCAGATTGCTCATTAACTGACTGAGCAACCTCCATTCAGATTGCTCATTAACTGACTGAGCAACCTCCATTCAGGTTTCTATTTCAAGCTGCTTAATTCTTTCTTAATTAAACAATTTAAAGATGGAATGTCATGCCTTCACACTCACTGTTATTGAATTTTTATCATATCTTGCAATGTTATACTATAAGATTGATAATAACAATTTACTGTTATTGGTAAGGATGAAGACATTTTATACAACTTATTGGGTGAATAAAGTTGTTACAATTTTCTTCACTATCTCTGTTTTTTTTTTTTTTTTTTTTTTGTGAATTGTAGGATGTAAACTTGGAAGGTTGTGAGGAAAACAGCGGGATCTAGTGCTCTAAACACCAACAAATGCAAATGTCCATGAGTTGGTGATAGCTCTAGTGTACATTAGATTATTTTTTTCTCTGTATACATTGATCTATATGTTTTTGGCAATATGGGGGTTCTCTATTTATGAGGGTCAGTTTTTCCCTTTCGGTTGTATTCTTTTGTAAATTGGTGTAAAGAAAACTTATGAATTCCTGCATGGAATGAGTTGTAATGTAAGATTTAATTGACATTGTGTTGTGGTCTGACTTTATGCATAATTCTTGTTGCAATGTAAGTATCAGCAAGCACCATTGGAAAATAATAGGGTGGGAAAAGGGTCTGTAAATAGCCCAGAACTGAAAAACTGCAGTTCAAATAGCTGCAATTTTAATTTGGTGGCAAAATGCATTTTGAATCCTAATTAATTAGTCACCAAAGTCCATGGAGATTGTTTAATAATATAAATGTTCTACAAATTGAGTAACTATCTGCAACATTGGTGGAGGCAGAACTTGTTAGCAAAAAAGTACAGTTTTGGTCTATAAACTCCACCATTCCAAAAAAATGGTTTGCTTAGCCACTTTGCCACCCCATTCTGAACAACCATCAGCTTAATGGTGACTGCAGGGTGGCAATTGCTAAATCAAAACTATTGATAGTGGCTACTGCACCAATAGCTAACAGAAAAAAATAGTGATCATAAGCAATGAATGGTGTAGTGAATTGAAGGACGGTGTTGGGTATAGTTTAAGTTAATTATTTTAAAATTATTAAATTAAATGTTTGTTTTTTTCAGTCAATTTACATTAGGATAAAATTGAAAATTAACATGTGATTAAATTGTTACGGTTACTGATAAAAAAAAATTAGATCCAAATAGCAGCACCAAAAATATATTTTTATGAGCGTTTTATGAGGCAAAAGTTTTAAGTTATGATTTTTTTTTTTGGAAGCAAAAATATAAGGGTATAATTGTCATTATAATTTATTATAAATCCAAAATAAAAAATGAGAAATTCACTCTTCTTTTAGGAACACAAACCTTTATTCTGTGGGTTATAAATATTAACGGGAAAGGCAACACAAAGCAATTTGTGGCAGTAATGATAGAGAAACCGTATTATGTGATATACTAGTATGTGAGTCCACTTGTTATATTAATTTGTGCATTATAGTCTCTTATGATCTTTAAATTTCTTTTTCTTTAGAAACAAAATTATCTTACTCACTTATGGAGATTTGCTCCCACATTTATTTTTCATCCCACTCATTAATCATAGCATGTCACTTAAAATTAGATGCCCAAAAACATGCTAACTTCTAAATCATCACATGTCACTTGAGATTAGATGACCAAAAACATGCCAACTTCAACTAAACTCACTTTTCCATTGCAAAGTTTTGATGTTTCTACAATTTTAAGCATAACTGGGGCCATCCAATATATGGGACAGTGGGACACCATCTTTTGCCGCAACAATATGATGTGATTTAATGCCTTAATGGGGTTGGTTGAAAAAAACACACCTCCTAATTATATTACACCTCCCCAGCTAGCAAATGAGGAAGCAACCAGATAATAGATCTTTAAGCCAAGTTTAATTGCTGGTTTGTATTTCACACCACAAATTAATTTATGCCAAACTTAATAGTATGATAATTGAAATATGCTTTCAGTTATTTTCGACTTTCACTTATCTTTCTATATTAGTTTTCTGGACAATCGTAGCCTACTAATTCTTCTAGTTAACAAATAAGATATTGTAGAAAGAAGAACAGAACAAAATCCAAACTGACCACTTTTGATGCCCAATCGATGTAGCAGTATACAAGACAAAGGGGAGGGGGGGATCATATTCATCATATTTTACTTTTTTTACATTTTTGTTAAATTTAATTTTTTGATCCACAGAATATCGACATATCGATCGATCACGTGATGATATAAAGAGTGTTTTGATCAAAAAAGTGTCAAAGAGTGTAAAAAAACAGTTTTAAAGCTGAACGTTAAAAAAGTAAGTTTTGTATTAAAGAATATTATTTAATAAAATTTCCCAAGATAAAGAGGCTTCAAGATCACCTTCTTTCCCTACATAATTACTTTGTTAGGATAATGCCTATGAAACTAAGCAGATGCATTAGACATTTAGTCGTTTCAAAAAGGAAAATAGCTTATAAAGTGTACTGGGTTACTACAACACACAAATTTAAAAGTGAAGAATCTACACTTTAATTAAGATGAAAAATGTAAATTCATTTTAATCCAAAAGTCACTAGTGCGTTCCCATATCATATAGGGTCCATGTTATAAAATTTCTTTAAAAATTACTCATAATTTAGTATCTCAAAAAGTACTAAAATCCATGAAATGGTCTAAATCAATTGTGATGTGTTGCACCAATGATAGTATTCACCAATGATAGTACTGCACCAAATTATGAGTGAGTATCCACCATAGATAACCTTTTTCATCAAGTCATTTAATTAATTAATTTATTCATCAATGATTTTTGGTACTTGTCATCTTTCGAATTTTAAAAGCCTATATTAGCCTAAAGGTGGTTGTGATTTATGAGACAGAGATAGTCAGATAGATGCTTAAACTCCAGCTGAAGCAAAGCTTCAACGCACCAAGATCTGATCTGATCTGATTATTGAGATTAACCAAAAAGTCTAGTTAATGATTAACTAGGGTTAAAACTTAAAATTACAAAAATAGATAATGATTTATTAAATATTACTTTTATTGTAAGTTTTGTACAATTGCACCTAGATATGGCTGGCAGAGTGGCCGTTCACATGTCTACTCACCTTATCTCATGTAACACTTTCCACGCGCTTAGATCAACACAGTGGAGCGTGCCACAATTTCCTTTCATTCAGTCATGACGTGTCGCCATGTGATTGGCTCCTTCTTTGGATTCTAATAAACAAAGATAAGTTTTTGGTATCCATGCGCTTGTGCTTTCGGTTCTCTTTTACTTGTTTGGAGATAACTTGTTTTGAATATCTTTATGCTACTAAAATATGGGATTTTTTTACAATATTAATTAGATACAGTGGTTTGTCTGAACTATTAGATGCAACCAAATATGTCAGCAGATTTTCTGGACCTGATTGACCAATTTACCCAAAGGTTCAATGGGACCCAGTAATTTCTGATTGATCAAATGACTTTTATGCCCTTCTTTTATTAAGGAACTTCATTTGATTTCCTGTGTTTTGCTTCAATATTTTTTAAAAATACTTGCGTTTGTCAGGGACAATTTTTGTGTAACACCATGTAGCATGTTAATATGATGTTACTAATCTTTTTAAATTATAACACGTATACAAAGTTGAATGCTATTGTTTAGGGTTCAAGATTTTATATATTAATGATACTAAGAAGTGGCTCTTATTGATCTTGAAGATACGAAGAGAAGAAAACCAACTTTGTCTCTAATGGCGGCCAAAGTTGGCCAAAAACTGTAAAAGTTAGCTGATCGAAAAATGACAACTTTAGGGGCTCGGCTCACCATGTATAGTAGTTATAAAAAGAGTTTGTTACTTATAAAAGTCTCACACTCTTCAAAAATACTTAAAAGGATATAGGACTGCCTTTAAAACTTTCCAGACAATTCACATTAAACATTCGGCGTTTGAACGCTCTCTTGTAAGTGTTTTCGCATTGTATTTTCATGACACTTACAACCTCCATTTTTCTTTTAAAAAAGCAAGTGACTTTATAATAAATTGGATTGTGCAAGAAAAATCCAGTTTGTTCATATGAACAGAGTAAATATGTGGAAATTAGAAATTTGCTCAATTTGGATGACTTTAGTAAATATGTGAGAGATATGAGAGAGTTTTAGAGGGAGAGAGTAAACAGAGAGTGTTGCGAGAGGGTGAAAATGGGTTTTGCTTTTTTTTTTTTTTCAAACTTTTCTTCATAGTGTAATTTTTTTTTTATAGAATTTAATATCTATTAATTATTTTTTTTTAAAAGTAGAAATTTTATTTTTGAGATGAGTAGCGTGAAATACAATTCTAAGAAATAATGTTTATATGAGTTTGATTACAATTTCATGTATTAGTACCAAATACATTAAAGGCCTGTTTGATTCACGAAATTGATTTCTTGAGAAATCAATTCTTTTGCATTATGAGAAAAGAATGTGAAATTCTTTTTCCTGTGTTTGGTAATCCTGACAAAGTAAACCATGAATTACCTTTTAATTTTCATTCCCATATTTGGCTTGTGCAGAAATGAAAATGAAAAGTGTCAGTTTTCTAATTATACCATCATTTATTATTTATTTAATGAATCATATGTGAAATAATAGCAGATTTTATTTTGAAATATTAGAGGGTTAGTTTTGTCCAAAAAATAAGCAATAAATGCTTTTCTAAGAGGGGAGAAAACAAAACCCAAGGTGGAGTAAGAGTTTTATTTTCCCCCCCAATAAGGTCATTAGATTCTCTTGGTCCAAGAATTAATTTTCCTTCTATGTACTTATCAAATGTGAGAATGAAATTGATTTTTTATTTATAGACCTCTAAAACTTAAACCAAACGGACTCTAAATGTCTTAGAATTGGAAAATAAAAATTAATTTTTTGATTTTTAGCTTAAAAAAACATTTTATAGAAATTATTTTGTGAAACGTTATTAGATGATCTTATTCTCTCAAATAAATCTCTACTCGTATGTATTTCCAGTGATTTTGTTCGAAATTTGTTTTGGGAGTCTAAAGACTTCTAGTCTTCTACAGTGGTTAAGTGAAAGGGCGCTCCTGTCTTTTCGATCAAGGGCATATCTGTTCCTCAAATTTTCTTTAAAAAAAACCGCCTGACTAATAACTACCAGACAAGCCCATCGTGACTGTGCATTCTCAAATCGTACGGCGTCCAACGGTTCTTGATGAAAATGGAGGGAAGCGACACAGACCGTCAGATCTCACTCCTCGCTCTCAGTTGCATATATAAATCTCCTCAGGGCTCATCTTCTCTGCTCAAATCTCTCATTCAAGCTTCATTTCTCTCTCAGATCTCGTAGTTTCTTCGTCCAAGTCACAGGTAATCTCTCACTCTCACTCTCTCTGTCTTTCTCTTTGACTTCTCAATTCTGTATCAAATGTTGAATTACATTCACTTCAATTTGGCTAAATTGTACTATATATGTGTTTTTTCTGTGTTTCTCGCTCGAATTTCATCATTTCGTATATCTGATTTATCGAAACCAATACGTAATTTCATTTTTCATTTATTTATAGTATACGTTTCTAATTTTCCTTGATTTCTTTGACAATTTAAACGTACTAGATGTCATTTTCTCTGATTTAGTATACGATGTGCAGAAACTGCACGAAGCACGAACTATGCTAATTTTCAGGAAATTTTCTATGAAATATTTGCTATGTATTCATATATTGCATTGAGCTGAGAATTTGGATATCATCGCTGAATTGCTTAAGAGAAACTAAATTCACAGTCAAATCAGTGAAAATTTCCCTTGCATAATTTGATACATAATGCTTTTCGTTTTAGTCGGATTTGAATTTGTTCCAGTGATACGATCACTTGTAGATTGTTAAGTCTTGCTCATAATCCACAGAGTTGTGTAATTTTAGCCATTTTCAACGATTTCTGATGCTAATTGTGCTGTAAATTTCAGGAAGAGTGAAAATGAGGGAGATCCTTCACGTTCAAGGCGGTCAATGTGGCAACCAGATTGGCTCCAAGTTCTGGGAGGTTGTGTGCGACGAGCACGGCATAGATCCAACTGGAAGGTACATCGGAACCTCGGATCTGCAGCTGGAGCGTGTCAATGTCTACTACAATGAAGCGTCGTGTGGGCGGTTTGTTCCTCGTGCCGTGCTCATGGACTTGGAGCCTGGAACCATGGACAGCGTTCGCACTGGTCCGTATGGCCAGATCTTCAGGCCTGATAACTTTGTTTTCGGACAGTCTGGTGCTGGTAACAACTGGGCCAAAGGACACTACACTGAAGGCGCGGAGCTTATTGATGCGGTTCTGGATGTTGTGAGAAAGGAGGCTGAGAACTGTGACTGTCTTCAAGGTATGATGTTTTATTCGATTATCTGTAAACCATGCTAAATGTGTAGGAGGATTAGCTACTTTGTCATGATATGTTCTGGAAATTGCATTTGAGATCATAATCAAACTCGCTAAGGTAATGAAAATTGGTGAAGTAGCAACTAGCAAGCAGATCTTTGTTTTTTCTTTAAAGGTTGGAGTCATGTTAAATGGTTAGTATGGTATTAAGCTAGAGATCTCTTTTGAATAATATACATCAGTTTGGCAGTAGAAGCTGGATTGTAGTTTTCCATTGTAGGTGATGAGAGTAACATTTCATGATCCATTGAAGAGATTTCATTGAGGGAATTGCAGAATATGTTATTAGAAATATGGGAACTGATGATCATATTTCATATGGAAATCTTGCTTCTGTGCAGGTTTTCAAGTTTGCCACTCCTTGGGTGGAGGAACTGGTTCTGGAATGGGAACCTTGTTGATCTCGAAGATCAGGGAGGAGTACCCTGACAGGATGATGCTTACATTCTCCGTGTTCCCTTCACCAAAGGTTTCTGATACAGTTGTTGAGCCATACAATGCTACCCTTTCTGTACACCAGCTTGTGGAGAATGCAGATGAGTGCATGGTGTTGGATAATGAAGCTTTATATGATATCTGCTTCAGGACTCTCAAGTTGACTACTCCTAGTTGTAAGTAGCTTGAACTTTTACTGTTATAATCTGCATCTCTTGCTTCAAATTATATGCCAGTGTAGTCTATGCATCTAAGATCAAGTTTGCATTGTTGTGAATTTATACATATGTTCATATATAGCTTTGTACCTGATGCAAATTAGTGGTTTACTCTGGTGCTCTTTCCTCTTTATTTTGTGGAGATTTAGAGCTTTGGAGATAAATATATTTTCATAAGCTCAGAAGCTTCAAAATTAAGCTTTATTTGAAAATCTAGTGGTGCTTGGTTATGGTATCACGTCTTAATTTAATCAATTTTTCTTGGAATGAATCAGTAAGTTCATCACCTCATTTAAAGCAAACGTCATGCGTTTGAACCCATGATTGCATCCTTAACAATCATGGGTTCTCGATTCATCTTTCTATTGACTTTTTTTCTTTCACTGTTTTAATGATATACTTAATTTCAGATATTTTCTGATCCAAATAATTTCTGGTCCCAGTTATATGTTGTCTCGCTGATTTGTCAGTTTGCATGTGACATGCTCAGCTCCCAACATACACTTAATTTATTAGCACATGTATTGTTACATCACTTGTTTGGTGATTTTTGTTGCTACTTGTGGAAACAAGAGTGAGATCTGCGATTGCAGTTATGTCATGTTGTTGCAACTGACTTTTGAGTTGTCATGCATATGATTCCAGCTGATGTGGGGACCATTTTGTATGCAATCATGTATTGTGTTACATATCCAATGTGCAATGCTTTTAAGCTTGCGAGACTAATGCTATCTCACCCCATTGTCTGATCCTTAAAATATATTGATATCTTTAAATGCATTGCTTGGGGTTGATGGTGATGTTGTCCCTGAGTGCGAAATTATTGTCCGACTTGAATCTTTTATTGGCAACCTTTGTATAGTTGGATAATTAGGGTCCTGATATCTATGATAAAATGATTTCTGATGTTTAGTATCTGTTGAAGCTTCATGCTTATTTTTCAATTCTGACGGGAATTTGGATTCCCACTTTGTAATAGATTAATTGATTGTTGCTTAAAATGTTAGCTTATTTGTTGCATTACTTTCGTGCAGTTGGCGACCTGAACCACTTGATCTCAGCAACCATGAGTGGGGTGACTTGCTGCCTCCGCTTCCCTGGTCAACTCAACTCTGACCTACGAAAACTTGCTGTTAACTTGATCCCGTTTCCTCGTCTCCACTTCTTCATGGTTGGTTTTGCTCCTCTGACCTCTCGTGGATCCCAGCAGTACCGAGCACTGACAGTCCCAGAACTGACCCAGCAGATGTGGGATGCCAAGAACATGATGTGTGCTGCTGACCCCAGACACGGTCGCTACCTCACTGCATCTGCCATGTTTAGGGGAAAGATGAGCACTAAAGAAGTGGACGAGCAAATGATCAATGTTCAGAACAAGAACTCTTCCTACTTTGTTGAGTGGATTCCGAACAATGTGAAATCAAGTGTGTGTGACATTCCTCCCAGAGGGCTATCCATGGCATCCACATTCATCGGGAATTCAACCTCTATCCAGGAAATGTTTAGGCGTGTGAGTGAACAGTTTACTGCTATGTTCAGGAGGAAGGCTTTCTTGCACTGGTACACTGGTGAAGGAATGGATGAAATGGAATTTACTGAAGCCGAGAGCAATATGAATGATCTTGTCTCTGAATACCAGCAGTACCAAGATGCCACTGCTGATGAGGAAGGCGATTACGAGGACGACGAAGAGGAGGAAGTGATGGAGCAGATGTGAATGTAGGGGTAAAAGAGAATTGTGGCAGTATCGGTATTGGATGCATAAGTAGTATGGTTTTTAGCTATAGCCATTATGTGAATGAAAAATCTTTGTATTTGTTACTTTGTTTTGAGGGAAGAAGAGAGGCTTAAACCACAGTTTGTTGATGGTTATTTCTCCAAGTTACATATAATATGGTGGGGAAAGTTTATGTTGGGATTTGGGAAGGAAGGTTAAAAGGTTGGTTGACTGGTTGAGTAGTTGTTTGCAAGTAGTCATGTGACATTTCCATGTCTGTTTGTTTCAGATCAATCCATTTGTTTTCATTTTCCTATTCTATCTAATAAGTCTTCTTTACTACTATCTCCAATTGGTCTTGTCATTGTCATTGAATTCATATCATTATGATTCATGTCATGTGGCTTTACAGTGGCACATGTAGTGTATCGGTTTCTGCTAATCTTTTAACTGTTTGGCCTGATATTGCCAAGCTTCGCGGAATTTTCGCCAGACCTTCATACTTTGATCGTATGCGGATGACTTGCATCAACCGCCATGTCCATGTCAGCCCATGATTCACAAGCTACATTGTTGTGCAATGTCTCACTTTTAATGAATTAAAAGAGTAAATGATTACACGAGAGTTCTACTGCTCTTGAATCTCAAGCTTTATTTGTTTTTCTCTTGTTGCCCTATGCACTTCAGTAGCTACACATTGTTTTGCTGTATGTATCAAGATTAGGCGCCAAAACCATTAGGTCGTGTTTACTAACATGGAATGGGAGAGAAAATGAATCGGAGTAAGAAGGAATGGGTGAGAGAAGAAATTGGAGTGGGGAAGAGTCCTTCCCATTAACTTGTTTACTAATCATCTTGAAAAAAAATAATAATAAAGTTGATTTTCATTCTTGTGTTTACTAATGATCATGAATCAAAATAAAAACTTATTAATTACTAAAAAGTTTGGTGTTGTTGAAAACAAAAAATTATTTTCTTAATAAGTTTTTTGAAATTATTAAAAAAATTAAAGGTATTTTTGATATGAATTAATAACTGCTCAAGGAATAAGAGTCAATATCATGTCCTCCCAAGAAATGAGATTGGGAGAGTGAATTCTTCATTTTAAAGTAGGCTCTATTTACTTTTTTGATTCTCCAATATAAATAAACACATAATTAGAGTAGAATGAAAATAACTCTTATTCAATGTAAGTAAACGTGATAAATGACCCGAACGCTTAATGAGGAAGAAAAAGAATTATAAAACAAATTGTGGTCAGAACAGAACATAGGCGGTAGGCCCCACAATTCAGACTCCACACGTGCAAACGTGTGCATAGTTTGTTGGGCTTGGACCCCCTTTCAAGTTTGAACCAAAGAAAAAATGCATATGATATAGTTTCCATATTCTTACGAATAACTATTACATTGGCCAATGGGCCAGCAAAGATGGGAGAAACCATAATGTGGGCATAGACTTCAACTAGCACGGACTCAAACCGAAATAATTAAGTTCAATTGATCCCAGTTAAAAATAAAACTAAGCTTAATTAGTTAAGGGTTTAGAGTCCATCATTATAGCCAAATTGGTTTCTCAATCAATGGGAATGGTAGCTGATCCGTGGCACCAATTTTATTTGGACTTTGTTTGGTGGTTTCTTATGGATCATCCCCTAATTTACAAAAGCAAATTACGAATTCACACATGATACAGTTCAATGTCAACTTATATTGTGTATACAAGTTAATTAAAATGAAATTGATTTGGTATATATGGAAATTAATTTATAACACCTAGGTCAACCAAGATACTACTATTTGGGTGATCAAATAAGTGGATTATCGAAAAGAAAAAAAAATCAGAGGTACGTTAAAGAGAGAAGCTCCTCATTCGTGTTATTCTAATCTTCAACTTACGGTGAATTTTGGCCGTGAATTAATTACCAAAATATCACTATATATGGAGCGTGCACAAAATATGTAATTTGAGAATGGGGACAAGATTTTATGATTGAAGAGGCCGAAACCTAAACATATCAATAGAATTTCACATTCATTTTAAAACTATTTAGTTCTCACCAATATTCATAAATATTTTTTAAATAATCTCCATAGTATCTAAAAATTATTTTTAGAATTAAAATACTATTTTCATATGAAATTGCAATTATATGAAAATTTCTTGGCAATTTCATACTACATTTTTCAATTTTGAATTTAAAAATTAAATTTTAGATATTATTAAAATATTTAGAAAATATTATCAAATATTAGTGAAAATAAAATAGTTTTGAAATGAATGTCAAAACACTTAACAACGCATTTCAGCCTCACCAACCATAGAATTCAATCTACACCCTTGATTTCAAACATGTATGCCATGGAGGCCTAACAATGGAGGAGAGCTAGCTTGAAACACATCTAACAAGTAGCAATAGGTGGTATATTTATCCATATATGAAAATTGTATACACAAAAAATTGTAACAATGAGCTAAAAGCCTAAAACAAAGACCACGCCCAAAAAAAAAAAAACAATTAAACAAAACCTTGAGAAGAAAAAGCCATAATTTGATCTTTTTGGTGCAGATGAGATGGGAATTGCATTGCATTTTATAGTGAGGACTGAGGAGCATAGCAATTAGTTAGGGCACAAAAAACAAAAGGACAGATCAAGGAACTTTTGATCTTTTTAGTGCACCAACTTTTCATGAATGCATTGTAGGCTTGACTATATGACCATGATCATAACCATAACCATAACCAACTTTTTTTCAGAGATGCTATGAATTTTCTGCTATGTACAAGATCGAATTGATATTGGAAAATTTGGAAACTAGTGGGGAATTGGCCGGCCTAGTCCCTACCACCATGTGCCTGTGCTCCATCTCAACAACAATATTTCAAAGATGAAAAAAGGCCATACATAGCCCAACTGAATTCCAACCCAACCCCGGCCTATAATTGCCTTTAAGACATAATAAAGGTAAAATAAAGAAGATAGATAAAGACTTATGGACGACCATAGAATTTAGCTGGCACTAGACAGTGATCGGTGTAATGTTCATTTCATGTTGGTTCTAGTATACATTGCCATCTTATAATCTGAATCTCGTTGATTTTTTAAATTTATAATCAATGATCATCTTTACAAAAATTCAATTGAATCAGAAATTTGTTTAATAAATTAATAAGCTAATTGTGCTCAAATAAATAGACGAATACAAATTTTTTTATAAAGATTAAAATGATTGTGATGATAATCAAATGACTACATAATTTCTGATTTGAATGATTTTTTGCAAAGATGATAATTGAATGGAGACTTAAAAAAAAATGGTTTGGATTATGAGATCCCGTTATGTAATGGACCTAGAAGGGTGGTTAGACTTGTATTATTTTACTAATCAATTAACTTTAGAGCGTTTTTGTATATATATACAGGGGCCTTCCAATGAGGGATACCTTATTTAACACTAAATGAGGGATCCCCCTTGTGGGGCCCACATGAGTTATTTTGTGTTAATTCGAACTGTTCATTTTTTACATCGTCATTGATAGATTATCTTTGCAAAAAATCAGTTAAATTAGAAATTATTTGTCTATCTAAATTTGATCAAACAAATGGACGGTTTCATCGAAAATATGTGGTTCATCTATTTATTTGATCAAAGGTAGATAGATAAATGATTTTCGATTTAGCTAATTTTTTGCAAAGATGCATGATCTATCAATAGAGATATAAAAAATAAATGGCTCAGATCAACACAAAACGACTCTTATAGGCTCCAGAAGGGGATCCCTCATTGGAAGGTCCTTGTATATATATATATAATTTTTCTCTAAGACGGATGTGTCCGTATTTTTTTCTTGCCAATAACCATCGCAGAGTGCTTGGCAAATTCAAGTGTCGAGAAAAACCAGTGCCAAGCGCTTGAGGAAGAAGCAAAATGTACAGCCTAACACTCGGCGCCTAGCGTCCATAGAAAAAAAAAAAAAATTGCGGACACAAATCTAAATTCCTACCCTGATTTTTTTACCATAAACCAATAGTGTGTCATTTAGCTAATACATCAACTTTAAAAAAGAATGTGCATAATACTGATATAATGAAGGCAGAAGGCTTGTTGCTTACTTGGAATAAGGGAATAAAGAAAGTTAAAAATAGAGATGGATTCGATCGACGACTGTCATTGCTCTAGTTAGACGATCTAATTTCATGCCAGTTGTCACCCTTCAATTATAAGCCCTTCTAATGGCATGTCAGGAATTTCTCACTAAAAGTTGGTGTTGCAAATTGGGTCATATCCACTGCGAGTGCAACTATATATGCTGTTGATGGTTGGCTACTTTTAGCCTTTCCTTGTGTTTAGGTTTGGCCAGTATGGATAATCCTCCCTTATGTTGTGAGATTTTGATCTTTGATAATGTTAATGGGGTTGCTAGACCCATACTTAAATTATTGAATTATTAAAAAAGATAGCAGAAGATATGCATTAAAGTTGACAACCATGCATATATGGTAATGGTATCTCTCCAATTTGCGAAGGGAGCCCTAGCCCTAGCCCCACATACCACAACCATAGGCTGCAGGCTTTAGGGTTTGGCAGCTCCCTAGATTCCTCTCCCTGGCCTGGGCCACCTCTTCATTACTTATTAGCTAGCGCTAATTATGGTGCCAATTGCTAAAGCCCTACTTACAAGTTACAAGTCACACAAGTCATGACTACTTCACTAGTAGTTTTAAATAATCATTATTCATTAAGCACCAAGCCAGCAACAATGAGTAAGTCACTTATATATCACCTACCAATGCTTCCCCACCACAACTAAAAGTATACAAATTAACATTTAATCAATCTTAAACTTTAAACCAAATTAAAGCATTTATATATGCATCTATCTAAACATGCCACTTCTTATATATAGCCTTTATATATCTAATACAGCCATCATTTCACTAACATATATATGTACCTTATCCTCCATGCCTTACACTCCACTAAAACATAATCAATGATAATATATTGGATGCTCGAGTTTATTTATACCAAATTAATTAAACATTATATATACTCGATCTTCTCAAAAGCAAAATTAACCATTATACTACTTAATAGATTTACAAAATTAAGTTTACAAATAGCTTAATTATATGGCATATCATGCATGCAATTTTGCTAACTTATATGACATACCATGCTACTGATCGATGCATTCTCACATTATAAATCCATTCTATATGCATTCATTTAGCATACATAAACACATTCTATGGTTAATTTGGTTTAAAACATAAATTGTTAATGTTAAATGTTAATTAGCTTTTGAAATAAAATTCCAATTGGTATGGAGAAGTGTTAATGATCATTCTTTCTATCTGGCATGTGGAGGATATATATCAAGGAATTCTAGCGTGGCTTTTTTTGGGAATATTGCTTGTTGCCAATTCGGTAGAAGAGAGAGAAATAAAGTTGCATATATATAATTTAACTAGACATATATGCTCTTACTATTTATGGTTGGATGATAGATCTTTCTGGCTTTCAGAAGCTGTGTATATATATATGCTGATTTATCTGATTAAGAAAATTTCCCCATTCAATTATAAAACTCTTTGGACGTCTAATATTACTTTTAATTATCATTGTATTTAGAGATAGTGGATTTTCACAGAATTTTATATATTCAGTACTATAAATTTATTCCAACTTCTTTTTCTGACCTATATATGTGGCACATTTATGTACACCATTGAAAAACAACAGGTATTGGTAGAACTGAATATTATGAAAATGACATGTAATTAAGCTAGAAATAAAAAATTAGGAGAAATAGTACGTTTTATAATAAGCAAAATTCTATGCATATATTATACTGTACGTGATAGCATTGCTAGCTCTTCCTCTTATATATTATACTGTGATCCAGATGTAGATCATTACTACCCATATAAATTATACAATGATATGATGGTTTCACTGGTTTGATATATAGTAACTCACTAAGCTTCGTTTGCTTTTGTCCAGTTTGAACTGGAATGATGCTACAGTAGTACAGTTACTTAAATCAATTTTTGTTTGGCCGGGGTCACTTAACCAAATTAATTAAGTTGTTTGAATTAAAAAAGAAAACACCAATACGATAATAGGATGTATGCATGCAATTAATAGAATCCCAAGTGATAATAGGATGCAGATTGAGGTTGTTGTCTCCAACTAATTAAATTCTAATGACTAGCTAGTTCAGCCAAACTACTAATACACCACCACAACTAAAATTGAAAGAGCTAGCTAGCTTATTGTGTATACGTGCCCTGTGCTGCTTTGCATTGTGGAGCCTGCAAATTAAAGTACGTTAAAAAGGAACTCAACAACCCCACATGAAGGGTCCCTTTCAGTTTTTCATATTCATGTATATCGTTTACATTTTGAATTCCAATATTAAGAGAAATTTTTTTTTTTTTTGATAAATTTTAAATCCTTAGAGTTAGTTTAAGACAAAAAATTGTAGAACAAAGTTCGAATAAGATATATTCATTCTTCATATCGTTAATTATCATGCCGTTGCAGAAATTAATTATTTAATACTGCTCATGATTAACATACTGTGCATGTCCATCATGCCATCAACTTCAAGCAGCGTGCACTATTCTTTGATTTTTTTTTTTTCCTATAACATTATCCTAATTTTGATTAGAAAAAAATTTACAAACATGACACATACTTTCAGGACATTAATTTTGATTCGTGTTAATGAAGAACACATATTTTTATTTTGTGTCAATTAAGGATCCTGTTTTATCTCAACTTTGGCTCGACATTGGAGCCATCAAAACTCTACCAAATTTAGCAAACTTATACTTGGTTTAAAGCTATGCATCTCCTCTTTACAACCATATAAAGATCACTTAAATCGAACATCTACAACTCCAGATAATTGGTCCAAAAGTAGGGTACCCAAAACTGTCCAATCGGACCTCTGGAAAAAAATTTGGAAAATCAAACAATTTCAAGTTACCCTACTTTAGGGCTGATTATCTGGAGTTGTAGAGATCCAATTTGGGTAATCTTTATATGGTTGTAAAGAGGAGATGCATATCTTTAAACCCAGTATAATTTTTCTGAGTTTGGTGGAGTTTTGATGGGTCCAACGTCGGACCAAAGTTGAGATAAAAACTGAAAAAAACATAGTCCTTAATTAACACAAAATGAAAGAATGTGTCATTCATTAATACAAAGCAAAATTAATGTCCTGAAATGAAACAACAATCAAAGTATGTGTCATGTTTGTAAATTTTTCCTTTTTGATTAAATCCCGACGTTTTATACAATTTTGCTTTTAGATTCTCGGCAACTCCCAGTCCAGCTAGATATATCACTCTAAGAATACCACACGTACAAATTCCAAAACTAAAGAAAAAAAATCCACATTGAGTAAAAGTTTTTTATATTAATGGCACTTCAAGGAAGGGTTTATTGAGCTTTAACTAATATGAGTTTTTTAAAGTCTAAAATAAAAAATATAATGATAATTCAGTCCATTTTTTAAAAATGGTGATATTAATTCAGCCCACATTCATAAAAAAACGCATTGGGCACAGAGCCCAACGCACGCTGTGTTTTTTTTTTCTCCGTGTTTTACAGTATAGTCAATGTGCAACAATTATAAAAAAGGCATAAATATGATACTTATAGATATACATGATTTTTTCTTACATAAATATGCCAAAAGTTAATAAAATCAACATAAAACACAAAAAATCACCAAATGGAGTCACATCAACCCTTGTCATGTTCGTCATTGCAAAGTTATTGTCGAACAGTAATTATCGGCACTATATAACACCTTAATTAGCGCCCTTTTTTTTTGTGATCATTTTGCGCCCTTTTTTTTTTTTAATATTAAGTGTATTTACTTGTCATTAAGCAGACATTTTTAACGTTCAAAAAAATTAGGTGAGTTGAATTAACATTAGGGGGTATAAAATGGATTTTAAAATCATTTTTACACCGGTATATATTTACCTTAAAGGGATTCAAAACTCTTATTTGATTGCGTAGGTTAACTACAAGGGTCATGACTCATGATCTAGCTGTTTTCAATTAAATAACTGCATTCATGTCTTGATCCAACTACTGTTCAGAATATTCCTTAAACATAAATATCATTTGTCATCGCATACCCTATCCATAACATCTTCAGTTAAATTCCTGACAAATTTATCTCTTCTAATAAGTCAAATATGTAAAGAGAAGTCTCCTTTCCTTTTCCCCCCCTTTTTTTAGCAATAGAAAAGTCTCATCTTCTAATAATATCTTAAAGAATGAATTGTTTATTTCACTAAGTCACTAACACAAAAGAAGGAAATTTGTTAAGAAAATATATTTAAGTAATAAGGTTATATTATTACTCCTTTTTTTTTTGGTTAAATTTAAATTATTACTACTAAAATAACAATTTTTCTTAAAAGTAAAACATTGTGGAGGTATTTAATAGTTTGAGACATATGAGAAAGTGGCTTTGTTAGTTTAGAAAACACTCTCTAAAGTAAAGCATTTTCAATTTGAGACATCTCTAATATTATGAAGATAAGTATTACTAAATCATAAGTTAGTTTGTATCAAATATGAATCCCAATTGTAATTGATGGGAAAGCCTAGTTAAAAAGACCATAAAATTGCCCCTACCAAGTTCACTTCCTCCTCTCCGAATAAAATAAAAAACCATAAGACTCAATTTATAAAAAGTAAAACTAAAAAGATAAAAAATGAGGCAAACCGTAGATACCAAAATTAAAAAAATTTCCCAACACTTCTAGTCATGAGAATGACAGAACGAGTGCGTCTCTCACTGTCATACTATCTCTATCTCACATGTCTCAAATTTCCATACAAAGTGTGCTCTGTCATGTGCATGGCATTTGGTCCATCCCATATTTAATAATTGATATTTTATGATTGTTAGGCTACCTAACCTTAATGTTCCCAACTATATGTACCTCGGACATATACATACATACATTCATACTTGATACTAGTCCTCACTTCCATGCGATGCGATGGTATTCTCGTAAATACCACACATACCGAGGGTTTCTTTATAAGACCATTCACCACGCCCCGCCAAAACACTTCCACTGTTCCCACAATCCCACACCTCAGAAATCGTATTCCCACGCGCAAATCTACACGCGCCATTAACAACACTCATAATGCTTAGTCTGGTACGCTTGGGTCCTCCTATTTATATTATGCTTAATTATTGATTTACCATTTTGCCATCTAAAAGTTTTTTTGTCTCAGATTATCACATGTAACTTACATCCGTGTCCCATTTTACCTTGTTCCGTCAACAATTCCGTTAAAAATGATGACCTAGCCATTAATGCTGACGTAGTGCGCTGAATGTGCGCCACGTATCACATCTTTTCTTGTATTTTTTGATTTTTTTGATTTTTCTATTTTTATAAACTTTGAAAATTAATTAAAAAATAGCTCCGAACTTAGAAAAATACACGAAAAATTCCTATTGACTTGTCTTAATTAGTACTAATTTACTATGAGGTCAAAATGCCAATATTCCATCTAAAAATTTTCAGAAAATTTGAAAAGTCTAAATTTATTTCTAGAAAATTAAAATACTCTAGACTCTTTAGAAATTCATAGGATAATCTCCCGAACTCCAAAAAATATGAGGTCTACACCGTTAGTCTTCTAAAAACTAACAATACCTTTCTCGTGAACACTAGCTACCCAAAAGACCTCTCAGTCTTAGAGGAAAATAAATTTCCCTATAAAATAAATTATAGAAAAATTCTAAAATTTCTGTAAAGTATCGAAATAATTCTCTAAAACAGGCTTTTGGTAATTTCCAAAATATTTTTGAGAATTTGTCCAAGAGTTTACGAAAATTCAAGAATTTTTTCTAGAATTTATTTAATAGAGGGAAATTTATTTTAATTTTTTAGAAATAAATTTGGACTTTATAATTTTTTTTGAAATTTTTAGAGGGAAAATTGGTAATTTAACCTGATAGTAAATTAGTGCTAGTCAAGATGAGTTTGTAGGAATTTTCCGTGTATTTTTCTAAGTTCAGAGCTATTTTTAATTAATTTTTAAATTTTTAAAAAATAAAAAAATAAAAAAATTTGAAAATAAAAGAGGGGATGTGACACATGGTGCACATCCAGCACGCCACGTCAGCATTAACTGCCAGGTCATCATTTTTAACGGAATTGTTGACGGAACAAGATAAAATGGGACACGGATGTAAGTTACAGGTGGTAATGTATGACAAAAAATCTTTTAGGTGGCAAAGTGGGAATGAGTTATAATTTTGGATGGTAAATCGATAATTAAGCCATTTAGATTATACATAATTGTATTAGATTGACATGGTGCCTTAAGTTCTGATACCAAAAGAGTGCTGCTATTTGCACACCCTCTTTTTTCTTTTTGCACACCCCTTCTGAAAAAAAAAAAAACTAAAAAAAAAAGACCACTTTGGCCCTCCCTTCACCCAAACACCCCATTCCCATCTCCCCCCCCCCTCCCCCCCCGTACACACCCCATTCCCATCCTTTTTTTTTTCTTCTTCACAGTCAACCTTGCCAACCTTGGCCACGCCTGCCATCGCTGGCCACCTCCCTGAGAGCAGAGACCACCAGCGGCTCTCTCTCTCTCTCTCTCTCTCTCTCTCTCCTTCAATCTCTCCTCTCTCCCTTTCTCTGTCTGCCTTCAAGATCGGCGACCACCTCTTCGCAACTGCCTGCGCGCAGCACCCAGCCTGCTGTCCTCCCACACGCTGCTACACCTCCGCCCGCAGCACCTCGTCTTCCACCTCGAAGCCCAGAACCAGCCACCATTAAAAAAAAAAAATGCAGTTCGGCAGGTTCGGCGGACCAGTGCCGAACTAGGTTGTTTCGTTCGGCAGTCATCCGCCGAATATAACAGGATTGTTCGGCAGATGAGTGCCGAACGAAACAGCCCAGTTCGGCACTGGTCTGCCGAACCTGCCGAACTGAAATTTTTTTTTTTTAATGGTGTTCGGAGGGGAGGAGAGAGATGGAGGGTGGTGCTGTGGAAGAAGAGAGAGAGATATGAGGGTGGTGTTGCGGGGAGGAGAGAGAAAGGGAAGTGGTCGGTGAGGGAAGGAGATAGGGAGGGAGGTGGTCGGGTGAGGGAGGGGGAGGGGGAGGGGCTGTTTTTTTTTTTTTTTTTGGTATGAGTTGATGGGGTGTGGTGGGTGAAGGGGTGTGTAGGAGAAATTTTAAATTTTGGGAGAGAGATATGGGGTGTGTGAAATGTATAAAATAGGGGTATTAGGGTAATTAGAGGGGTGTGTTAAAGAGAAATTTTAAATTTTAGGAGAAGATATGGGGTGTGTAGGAGAAAGGTGTGTGTAAAAAGAAAAAAAAAGGTGTGCAAATAGCAGCCCTCTACCAAAATCACACTATCATATACTGTATTAGTGTCTTTTGACATGCAATTAAATATAAAAGGAATGGATTTGAGTGTTTACTTATCTTGTTATTACCTGTTTCAAATGTAAATATGTAATATAAATTTAAGTAATGTTGTTCACACAAAAAAATGTTTTACATCAAAAGCCCATATAAGGCAGTCATTATCCCCTCATACTTTGCTCATGGAGACCACCCACACCGAACTATCATGCCCAAGAACTTGTATTCTATCATGCAATGATACAAGAGGTGAGATTCTCTCTCAACATAATTCTTCATGCGTGACATTACTTAATTCAAAAGTGTACAATTTTTGAGTGGCATAAAAATTGAATATTCAACTCAAAATTAATTAGTAATAAGTGAAAATATTCAAAATCTTATATTTTATTATGAAATATTTTATATCTCCGATATGAGATTCTCTCTTTAACATAAATAATTGAAATGAGTTTCTGAATCTATGACGACTTCTGCCAAGCCACCTACGGCGCCTTCAACTACTATAGCTCCAACTATCAAAATCTTCTTCCATAGGTCATGCTTCAAGACACCTCCAACTATCAAATCTTTTGGAGGAAGAGAGGAGGAGTTGGTGGCGAGACGGCCAACGTTGGAAAGAGAGGAGGAGCGGGGATGGGGTTCAATTTTTTATTTTTTGTTTTAATTTTAATTTTATTCAATAGAGAAAATGAGTAGTTTGTAGAAATTTAATTTGTAGTCCCAACTCCCAACACAGTGCAAATTTGCCAACCGTTACCTGAGCAGGGTCCCAACTCCCAACTCAGTGGGTGGGGTCAGCGCGTGAACATAGCATGGAAGTGTTTCGCCTTTTACTATTTCACCTCCACTTTTTTCACAGAGTTACAATGATGAGGTAAAGAAAAATAAATACATTCAAGCTGTTGAGAGAGAGAGATAGAGAGAGGAGACAGAGAAGTCAGTAACATAAGGCTTTTCTTTTCCTTTTGGAAAAGCAAAGCAAGCAAACCACTTCTTAGATTCTTCTTCTTCTACTTGTTCTGGTTCTTCCTCTTCTTGTTTCTCGCCTGTCTATACTTTCTTTCTCTCTTTGTGCCCCCCACATATATATTTCAGAAACAAGAAGAAAAATATCTCAGTTGATCAGCATTAGCATATTTCTTTGTTTTGGCCAGACTTTGTATTATGATCTGTAAGTATCATTACACATTTTAAGCTGCATTTATTTCTTTCTCTTTTGTTTTGTTTATCTGGGTTTCCCCCATTTGTTTCATACATTAAATTTTGAAGCTTTAGGTGCTATCATGGTGCCTTTGTTTTAAGCTGTACTGGAGTTGCATGAGTTTGGTTTTGCCTGTAATTTGGATTTCTGGGTGGGTCTAATTTTTCATTTGTGAGCTTTATGTTAAAAATTAGCGTTAATCTGGTTATTTGCTTAATTTTTCAGAAATTTTGTGTTGTTTGATGAAGAATCAGTTGTGTGGAGAAACTTTGTAATGTGGGTTGGAACTTTTGAAATGTAGTTTAAAAAAAAAAGAAGTTGGTAGTTGATGGTTGAATTTGGAAGTAGGAACAAAATATTGTGGGTTTTGAGCTATCCCTTTGTCATTTCATATACTAATCGTACTAGATCATTTGTTGATTCTAGATTACCTTTCTTATCTTTTTTAATTTTTTTTCTTTTTACTTCTAGTTATTGTATAACTAATACTATATATCTGATGTGGATGTACTTTTGAAATGAACGAATCTCATTCTTATTCACATTTTTTTTTCTCTCTCTGCTAGGAATGAATTTCATGTTGTCTTAGAGCTTTCCTTTTCTTTCCTTCTCAGAACATTCAGAGTGATTTGAAAAGTTGGGTATGGCTTGATTTGTATGGAATTACAAGACTGATTTATAGGGAAAAAAAAAGTAGTTGAATATTTCATAACTCAGTTGAGAATCTGTAAGCCCATTAGTTGACAATAATTATGTAGTTTTGTTACTCTTTTTTTCTTGTTCTTAACACATGTTAAAGCCCTCCTTACTAATCACTATATTCAACTCCTTTGACCTTCTCTCAATTCATGTTGAGATTGTAGTGATAGCATTTTACTGCTCATATAGAACCAAACATGGATGACGCATTGGTGTCTGATAGGGGTTTTGGGGCTTTATGCTACATATCCGGAGAAATGTTCGATTTAAATTTTGTGTTACATTAAATTTCAGAGAAATATTGAGCTCCTGTCACATGGATTCTGGTAATAAATGGGATGGCAAACATATATGTGTCATCTGGTTTTGGCCATAAATTTCTGTGAAGGGTTCTTATTAAGAAGATTTTATATTTGTTAGTATCCTAGAGGTCTAATGTTTGATTTTTTTTCTTTTTGCTTCAACAGTGACTATAATTTGAACCAATGACGAAGATAAGTCCCGAATTTGAAGAGATGATCCCAATTGAGGGAGTTTTGTCAGTTTCCGCTGATGTGAGCTTTGTTTCTGATGGTTTTCCCAAGTATAAACTAGGACCTGATAATCAGATCCTCCAAGAGCCAAAGGAGGATAACAATGGTCCAACCTTGAAAGAGGTAGTTGAACTGGAAACTACCCTACTCTCAGAGCAGCATAAACGTCTCTCAGTTCGTGACCTTGCCAGTAAATTTGACAAGAACTTGGCTGCTGCTGCTAAATTGTCTGAAGAGGTTTCCAACTTTTTTATTTAATTTTCTATTTTATTTACAGAAGCTCATAGAAGTAGTACTCATTTTGACCTTCAATATGACCCTGTCCAACTACTTTGAAGCAGCTTGACATCCAAATACGTGTTTGACATTCAGCTCTATATAGGGCCTTTGGTATCCTGATGCAGAGGCCATTTAATCATCCATTTATTTATCTTTTTTACCACTTCACTGTGAAGACATAATTTTTTGATAAGAGTATATGACCAATGAATGGTGCTCCTCCATTGTGGAAATTCAGGCAAAGCTTAGAGAAGTGGCTTCTTTGGAGGGACATGTTCTTTTGAAGAAGCTTAGAGATGCGTTGGAACATTTGAGAGGGCGTTTAGCAGGGCGAAATAAGGAGGATGTGGAGAAAGCTATTTCTATGGTTAGTTTTACACGATTGTCTTTTATTCAGTTGAACTTTGTTTTGAATTGCCTAACTCAAATAAGTAGTCTGCCCCTAGTTGGTGGATATCACCATTTTAATTATGAAAATATTTTATTCCTTTATTACTGAATGAAGTATGGTCTTGGAACATATATTTTGAAGTATGAAAAATGAGCCTTAGCATGTTTATGTTATGTTATTCTTCAAAGAACAATATGAGCAAACGACATTCGTGAGCATCTGGTGGGTGCACTTGGTGGAGATCCTTTGCTTGTTTCATCTTCTTGATATGTGTTAGTTTCGCAGTCCTCTGGAGTCTGAACAGCTCATTCTAGCTTTCAGCATTACAATATGCCTGGAGCCTAGACCCCATCTCATTTGTGCTTTTTATTTCTGAAGTCCCCTTTGATCAGAAATATCTATCTGATCATTACATCAAGCATGTTGTTCAACTGAAGAAAATTGATTTCTATATGGCTACCATCCTTGACTACCACATTTTGCTAATGAATTTCACTCTTAAATGTATATGCTTTCTTTTCTTTCTTCTCATGTTCTTAGAGTAGATATAATTCTGTATGAGGGCTAAGTGAGGAATCATACTATGATTTTATGACTAAAATACATATAGCGTGGACCTGGGTATGTGCATTGTCGATTAGTTATGCCCAGATTCTAAAGTTCTCCATTATTTGAATCTCGGGACACAGATAACAGTATTCCAGGATAAGGATCCATGTAAGTTTCATCAAGAAGAATACTTCACCCTCTTGGTAGTACTTATATATTATTGTAACAGATAACAGAAGTATCCTACGTAAATTGTAACAGATGCATGGCAGGATCCTTGCTTAGGGCTTGGTATTGAGAGATCAAAAATAAATTGGGCAATCCCAAACATAAGACAGACGATTTTGAATAATAAAGTCTTTGGCCATGTTCATGGGTGAGAGAGCGAGACGTAGCCCCTAAACAAAAAGAAATTTGACAAAACCAAGAAAAAGTACAAAAAAGATAGAAAAGAAAAAGAAAAACCTATCCTCTTCTCTCATTGTTGTCTTTCCTCCCCGATCCCCCTTGTTTCAGTATATGTGATATGCAATAACATACTTTTATACAAAAGCCATTACTTGACCTATGAACTTATGTTTGATTGTATGTATCAAATATTGTAAATAAAATTTGATTATGTACATACTTGACAATATTATGTGATTGAACATGCATGGCAAATTTATTTAGATTTGGAAATGGAGCCACTACCTTTCAGGGGTTTTCTCATAAAGTTTTTAATGATATATTATAAAATATTTTCGTTGAATCTTACAATTTGTTAGACACTGTGTAATTGGTCGTTGATTTCCCATTATTTATGTGTTTGTTTCATTTATTATTAACTTATAGGAACATTTCAAAAGCCTTAATTGTGTGCAAAATATCTCCAATTTATCCAACTTTAATATTTCATGCAGGTGGAAGCTTTAGCAGTTAAGTTAACTCAAAAGGAAGGAGAACTGATTCAGGAGAAGTTTGAAGTGAAAAAGCTAGCCAATTTTCTCAAACAGGTCCTTTATGACTTTTCAAATTTGCTGATGGATTCTTAAGTAAATGATTTATATTAATATTTATTTAATAATTCTAAAGAATAGAAGGATCATAGCACATTTTACTTTGGAGTTTTACTTCTTAGAATTCTACAATCAGACATTCAGATGAAACAGTGTTTTATTTGTGAAGACTTGGATGCAACTTGAGTGAAGGGCCAATGCACCACTGAAGCTGAATTATTAGAACTACTAATTTGCTTATTGTTTCTTATTTTGCTTTCATTTGCATTCCTTGTGTACAGGCTTCTGAAGATGCTAAAAAGCTGGTTAACCAAGAGAAATCTTTTGCTTGTGCTGAAATTGAAAGTGCGAGGGCAGTAGTACAGAGAATTGGAGAGGCTCTTGGAGAACAAGACAGAACTTCCGAAGTTTCTAAAAAACAGGTGCCTAGGAGTTTCTTATCATGCTCTTTTATTGTCATCCAATAGAAATCATTACCTTTTCAGTGTCTCAGTGATGGTCAAGCTTTGGTATGGATAGCGGGATTATAAGGAACATGAGAAAAAGTTAACTTGGATAGCAGAATTGTTTAAGAGGACTGTAAATGAAGAATTTTCTTGAATTTACAGTTGGGATTTTATTTTCTCATAGTGAACGAGCAATCTTCTATAGTCAAGCAGCTCATAATATATATAGAGTTGCTCGAGTGTAATTATATGTGTGATACATATAGACACACACACACACACACACACACACCAATATGGTAACATTCTAATGAGGACTTGCATCTTGGTGCTGTTATATCTGATCCAACAGTTCACATTACAAGTTCTCAACTTAAATCCTCAATTTAGATTCTCATTAGTGATAAATCCATTGGTAGAACTTGCCCTTGAAACCTAACTTACAAGAAAGGAGTGTCAATGTGTTTATAGACTGCACATCCCAAGGTTACATGGCCTCACTCACACAGGCCACACCTATACTCACTAGGAGCCCAAAGTTGAAAGGAATGGCTTAACAAGAGCTATAGTCACTGTGAATGTGCACTTTTAAAAATAAAACTTAGAGATATTGTAGAAGAATGATATGATAGAACTTATTATTTTCAAAAAGGGGAGCGTTAATTTCTTCTGATATTTATGATAGGATATAAGTAGTCTTCATGTCATGCGATAGAGTCAGAAAATTCATCTTCAATTTGTGCACCTTTCATATAGTTCACCATGCAATGCATTTTTTAAGTATTCTATTGCTCATGGTTTATGTTATCATTGGAGTTTTCATAGTGAATGGAATATGGAGAATCACACCAGAGATAGTGTATTTTGTGTTATCGTCTATCGTATTTTAATCTCATCAAAGTAATAATCAAATGCTTTACCTTTTAAGTTGTACATGGAAGGAACTTATCATATCATATTTTATGTTCTGTAATGTTAGGATGTGGAGGAACTAGTGGAGGTGGTTCAGGAAGCTAGGAGAATTAAATTGATGCATCAGCCAAGCAAGGTGTTGTGTTATGCTCTCAACTTTGATTCTTTTTCCATAGGTGTATTAACAGTTTTGTTTTTTGTTCCAACTTGTTTTGACTTGCTACATGACTTTGTAAAGTGTAACTAAAAGCCTTACATGGGCTATCTATCAAGTGAAACATTTTTTTAATCTTTTAAAACCCAACTGTGTAATATGGATATAATGAACACAATAAAAAACGAAAAGAACGTAGGTAATTCAAAAATTTTAAGTTAAAAAACTTTCACATGAAATCTTCTCTTTTGAAATAACTTTGAATGTTGTAGCAAGTTTTTGAGTTTAGTAAAGATGGACATCTTTGAGAAGTGTAAGGGATGAATTTGAAGCCTATGTAGCCAAGTTGCTTGCTTTTATAAATAATTTTCTTTCTTATCCTTTCATTTGTCAAATATAGTACGAATATCTGGAAAATTATTCCCTTTTTTATGACGTCTAAGGTGTTTTTATCTGTTAAGTGATATCTTTTTTTTTTACCTAAGAATTAAGTAAGAAAACTCTTTCAACTAAATTTCTTTTAGTGTTCTGCTCAAAAAACTATTCATCATTAAATCATGTTGCAACTTTTCTATATTTTCTAAATTAATGTCCCCCCCCCCCCCCCCCCCCCTCCCTCCTTTCCAACTGGTAGATCTACTGTGTTACTACTACTGTTGTGGGGAACACCTATGTAATGTGACTCCATTGAAACACCTTTTTTTATTTTTTAACTCTTGTTTTTATTTTTAATGAAAGTAGGTGATATTATTCTTGTCATACTGGTACACTTGTTTGGTTACACTTCTATAGATCAAATAATTAGTCCTGATAGAATTAACTATTAGGTGATGGACATGGAACACGAGCTTCGTGCGCTACGAACTCAGATTCGAGAGAAATGCCTATTTTCAGTGAAGCTTCAGAAAGAGGTCTGTAAAGTGTATTCAAACTTACTTTTCTTTTCTTCAAGTTAATTGATTTTTTTTTTTTTATTATTTTACTTCACGCAGATAAATCATATGCTCTCTTGTTTACTTGACATGTTTCTTTACTTTTGTTTTCTGATAAATCCCTAAGCAGTTTTGTACCCAAAAATATCCCTAAGCTGTTCTGATTTAGTGAAACTTGAATGCTTATAGACCTTTAAAATGTAGCAAATGGGTGAGCCAAGTTGCTGTTCAATCTTGCTGTATAGCTAGCATCCGCTAAGAAATTCAATCTAAACAATGTTGATTCTGTTAACTTTTGTTCTTCAAATCACTGTTTAGGGGATCTAAGGAACCCCTCGGATTTTTCTTGACTCTTGAAGCTTGGATCTTTGAAAGAATGACGGGAAGGAAAGATATCCAAAGTTGTATTTTATTTTCTAGTAGTAACGTCCTTTTCGCTGTTCCTTTTTAGATCCAGATGGGGTGACTGTCCTAAAAAATAAAAAAGTTTCAAAATGTGAAGTATAACATTTAAAAAGGTTCTTTATTTATGTCTCATCTTATAAGATATCACTAAACAGAGAATGAAAGAAATGTAATTTTCTCGCAATTCTTTCTAATGATTTATTTGTCTGCAAGCTAGGCTTTTGGAAGATTGCTACCCATTTTTATTGGTAAAGACTGTAGGTGCACTGCAGGTATAGGCTTGAATTTATCCCCTGAGCATTCAAGCCACTTGGAAGTTTATCCTTGCTAATGGTGTTTCAAGTAACCACTTAAAGTCCTATCCAATACTTCTTCTGTATGCTAAATGCTATCCAGGAAAGCTGTATAAAGCTAAAATTAACATTTACACATTCAGGCACTTATTTATTGGTTCTGAGATATCTGGAACTTTCATTTCTTTCTTGTATTAATTTGTATATGTATATTTTGTGACCCTGATATACGATTACTTCTTCATTTAGTCAATCTTTCTATTGTGTATGCAACTTCCAGAAATTCTAAATTTATAATTCATTGCCCTACCTTATTTCCTTATTCTTACCAGCTGGCGATGAGCAAGAGGGCAGAGGAAAACAAATCTCGTTTATATGTTATAGATGGTTCTGAAACTCTAGGTTCATATCTACGAATCCAACCTTGCTCAGAAAATGCTCCACAACTTTCAAAATGCTCAATTCAGTGGTGCCGTGTTTCATCAGATGGCAGCAGGAACGAAGTTATTTCAGGTATTCATTCAATCAATGTTATCATATTTTTAGCTCTTTCAAACTATGTCCAAGCTGGACGATCTTGTTTGATTCAGCCAAATGATATAATTGTTGGTTTTATATACATTGTTGGTCCATTTCCTAGTAGCTTAATCCTTTGGGATACAATGATAATCTAACATGTTATCAATCAGAGCTTTGGTTATCAGAGGTCCTCGGTTTGAAATCTCTCATCCCCATTCTCTAGTTATCTGTTAACAGTGTTGGATAAGATTGCGCATATATGTTTCTCAGTCTGTTTCTTCAGATGAGGTTGCACATGGAGGAGGGTATTATTTTGATATACTTTGTTCATCCATTTCCTAACAGCTTAAATTATTTTTGGGTATAATGATACTCTAACAATACTATGATAATTTGTAACTTATTCGGCACACATGCAGCTTTTTTTTGGGGTTTTTTTTTTTTTTTTAATCTCTGTGTTTCTATACAGGTTCACCATGTCCTATTTACATATGTCTTGATTTTCTATTAATTAGATACTGCAATGTGTTCTTGTAATTCACTTTAACCATTACTTTAGACTCTCTCACTATCATAAATAAAAAGGGTATGCACAAACTCCCAGTAGTATGTGTTAAACAACCATTGGACCCTAAAAGCTTAAGCTGTTAGGAAATGAGCAAACAATGTATATCAAGCTGACACCATGTCTCACATGCATCCCCATTCTACATGTGGAGAGGACACATGGAAAGGAGAGTGACAAACATATTGGTGCAGCCTCACCCTGAACCTTGCAAACCAACAAAGAAATAGGGGATGGGGCTTGGAGGTTTTGAAACCTCCTGCAAACAAGGCTCTCATACCATGTTAGACAATCATTGGACCTCAAGATCTTAAACTGTTAGGGAATGGGCCATCAATGTATATCAAGCTTAGAGTATGCTATATTACACACTTCAGTAATGAAACTATTACCCTTGAACATCTTTTATTCTTATATGCATTTGCTGTTGTGAGTTCGCTTGTTTGCATTAGGTGGTTCACTCAACCATGGTTTCCTTTTTAATTTATAATATCAATAGTATCTGATTCGTGCATACAAGTTTGCAAGTTTTAGATTATTTTAGATGCTCCCAATTATAACCAATAACAAAAACATCAAGCCTTTTCTCATTGAAGGGCTTTAATGCTTGCTTTTTTTAGGATTTTCTAGCAAGGAGTCACCTAGGTGTTTAGTTTGGCTATACTTTTTTCTGCAAAAATATTCTACTGATTAGATTGCAAAATAATAATAATAACTAAACTGAATATCATTTGAAACAACATTGGAATAACTTTTTTTCTTTTTTGAAAAGAAACTTCGAACGAATTATAGTAAAGATATGGTCAACCTGCATGTATAGTTGGCATTGTTAGAGTTCTATTTGCTAGGGTGTGCAAATTCGTAGCTATAGCATTCATGTACTTAAGGTTTTGATTTATCATTAGTTTTTCCATTAATTAGATCATAATCAAGCATGTCAAAATTCTACCTGCTCGAATAAGTTTTTGTTGCTTTCATGGCTGGCCCTTGTGGTGCCAAGTAGGCGGCCACCTCGGCCCCCAAATTTTCACCATTGGATAGGGCCCTGACTTCAGTCCAACCATGCATGCTGTTTCTTAGGTAAAAACCTCTATTATGTTTACTTAAATCCAATGGGTGGCCTCAATTCAAGTGGTCTAATTTTTAGTACTAAAGTGTGAATAACAAATGTACAAGTTATGTTGTATTATAACTTTGAATTTCATTCCTAACTTGGATTTTGCTAAACTATAGCAATAATACTAAATTTTATCATTTTGAGTTCTAACAATTTCTTGTAACCTTATTGTATTTTTATACAAACAAAATTTACATAGTTAATTTTGGAAATTATACACATCAGCAAACTGTCTTGTGGGTACTTGTTCTGTTTGTTCTTTTTTTTTTTTTTTTTTTTTTTTTTTTCTTTTCATACACTTATCAACTTAAATTTCTTTCTGTTATGTATGTACGAAGGGGTCCATTTCAAGAACTTCCTTGGACCCCAAATTCTGAGGGCTGGCCCTGCTTGCTTTTCTGCCATCAAATGTTGCTATACAGCCTATACATAATTTTCATTGTCACGATGCTGTGGCTCCACATATGACCATCTAGCTATATATGTGCTTACATGTAGACATACTAATACAAATAAATTAACTAAGATTTTGGTCTTAAAATTTCAAACAGATTATGCTTCTGACAACACGTACCGTATACTTCTAGGATCTGACCAAGTGTTTAACATGAATCTTATTAAGATTGATATCATTTATCCACTACCTTAAGTTCCAGAATACCAATTTATCCTCCAAATCCTTTAGGTTTGGTATGCACATCTGTCTAATATAGCTCAATTTTCTACCTCTCAGGTGCCAATAAATCAATTTATGCTCCAGAACCCTTTGATGTTGGACGAATCCTACAAGCAGACATTAATTCCAATGGCCAAAAAGTCACAGTGATGACTGCTGGGCCAATTGATCCTGGTTAGTGTATCTCCAAATTGCCCAATATGAATTTTTGTAACCACTGATATTACCTTTAAACGTGTTATTACTTTTTTTTTTTTTGGCCACTTGACGTGTTATTACTTTTTCCTTTTGTAGTCTGAGTAGATTTCCAGGCTTAAGCTCCTTCCTTGTAGTTTATTATGTATAGTACATCACAGGTTGATCTAAGAGAAGAGGAAACAAAATTTTGATTAAGTTACTTTTAATTTTAACAGCTGCAGGACTTGGAAGCTATGTAGACACACTTTTGCGAAAATCTAACACTGATTTTCATGTAAGATGCCACTTCTTTCTTGTTACTTCCATTGTTGTCTACTTGATGATTCTGATTGTGCTGCAGTAAACTGCTTAATGCTCATCTACCTTAAAGAAGTAAAACAAAAGTGTCTTAATTAAATTGTGATGAATCTAAATTTTACCATCAATTTTTTTATGCTTGAATCCCCAAACTTTATATCTTAGTAATTGAGTTAGGGATAAGAGTTCGATCTCTACAGGTGCCCTGTTTGGCAGTGCTTTTAGAAGGCTTAAAATCACTTTTAAACAGTCAATAGTTCTTTTGCTTGCATTTTGGCAAAAAAAAAAAAAAAAAAAAATTAAAAGTGTTTTTGGGTTATAAAAGCACTTGGAAGCGCTTCCTGCAGAAGCACTTACAAGGTGCTTCCTCAGGATGTGCTTCTAAATATATTTACAAGCACTTTAAATGTTTTTAAAAAATTTATGTGCTTCTAACCAAAGAGCTTCCTAGAGAAGCACTCCGAAACAAGCCCGTAGTCACTTGGTTTATACATAGATACTGACCTTTCATGCATCTTCTTTAGAATTCTAGCCATCTAGTCATGAGATGCCATATCTTTTAGGTTCTTAGGCAGTGTGGGGCAATGCGTTATGCCCCCTTAGAACCAGGGCTAGAGACACTCAGTTCTTCCCCTCCACTTAGGCCTGACCCGACCATCTGTACAGTACACCTGATTTGATACCATGAAAAACCCATAGATAGAACTCACCCGTGGAAACTGGCTTAGAAAGAAAGGGTGCCCATATGTTTATACCCAAGCGATGGGGGACTATGCTATCAGGCAGAACTTATAAGGCCTCACGAGGACAAGTGATATATAATTGGAATCCAGCATGACAAAAAGCTTTCAATAATTTCAGCCTGAATCTGCGAGGCAATTCGAAAGTGAATTATTGGATATGTTCTTGGTCACTTAGAATATTCTGCTCCTAGTCCAAACTTATTAGTCTCAGTCTGAGTCTTTGTTATCACATGCCTAAGGTTCTTGCAGACTTGTTGCTGGTACAAATTTAGTGGGATCTGTCACTTGTTTTGGAGAATGAACACGTAAATATTATAATACCATAATTAGTATGCATAGACATCTGAATGTTTAGTTTGAGTTGAATCTATTGTCCTAGTCATGTTTAATAGCATGTGTTGATGCAAAGAGATAAAAAGAAAAGATACATACAGTATTTTTGCCAGACACTTGTCTTCAGAATTAGACAATTGGTTCTCAGTTGGTTTTATATTGGATGTTGTGCAGGTAGTTATTTCAAAAATGAATGGGCAAGATTATGCATCACATTCTGTTCATGCATTTCATGTGGGGAAGACGAGGATGAAGCTCTGTAGAGGATGGATTACAAAGTCTAGAGAAATTTATTCCTCTTCAATGCAGGTAAAAGTCTTTTCATTTGAACCTATGTTCTAATTAAACATGAATTTTAATAAAGGAAAAATTATTTTGAAAATCTCCTTAGCAAATCCTCCTTCATATGCTTCAAAAATGCCACCTTTTCAGTTAAAATGAAGAAAAAAAAAAACAGAAGAAGAAGGCTAAATGGAGGTGAAAGTATCCTCTTAATTAAAGTAATGGGCGTAATATTGCTGAGAGTAATATATACTTACTGTTGGCGTTGGAATAAATGGATTTTATTTTTATTTTCTTTCCCAAATTAAGCATTTGTAATTAGGCGAATTACTTTCATACAATTTTTCCTCATATTGCATCAGTTGGGGTTGTATATACAGAAATGTTTTTTGATTGATTGTCATATGATTTTATGTCCCTCTTGTGAACAAAGCAATGGAGGAACAAACCAATAGTAGAATACAAACTCCAAATCGTATTGTATTGATAAAATAAGACGACTCTATGTATAGAGAAGAAAACCTAACAAAAAGTTGTACCAAAGAAAACCTAACAAAGAGAAGAAATCCTAATAAAACAAAACTACCTCTAAAAATCAAATCCTAAGCCGACATACACATGGACAGCTAATAAAGTAAATCCTAAATAGATATGTATACTGACACTTTTCACACCTCTAACAAATGTAGCACTTAACTGCCTTATAACATTATAAGTAATTTATTTTCTTTTTAGGGCTGACCTATTCTTTTGAAACCTGATGCTATTATTTCTTGCATGATTTAATTGCTATGACAAAATTTTCACAGACAAGCAATTTATACACTTAACCTTTCGTGATGTATAGCTATGTGGCGCTAGAGGGGATGTCACTAATGTGGCAAAGGCGTTGTTTTGGCAAGCAAGGAAGGGTCTCTCATATGTATTAACATTTGAAACAGAGCGAGAAAGAAATGCAGCTATTATACTAGCCAGGAAATATGCTCGTGATTGCAATGTACGTGTTTTTTTTCCTCCATTCTGCCATACTGTGCCTTTGAATATATATTTTTAATTTGTTATGAGTTATAAATTGCATCCTAGAGAAATTGAATGAATGGGGAAAGATATCCATAAGATGTTTAAACTTTAATTGGTGATGAATGATTACAACTTTGATAAGATTTCCCAGAATACTGATTTTTTATGTTTCCTCTTTTTTTTCCACTTAATATGAAGTTTGAAGTAGAAATATTTAAATGACAGGTCATGCTTGGTGGACCAGATGATAGATTATAGAGGGAAGGCTGACTGAGTTTTTGCAAGTATGAGTACAATCAGGTGTTATAGTGTGATTAATATGTTTGTGTGTGGGTTTGTGATGATAGAGTAAAATGTATGTTATAGTAATTGGGTTGGGTTTACACTAATCTGGGTTGCATCATTTTAGGCAGTGTTTTTGTTTGCCTAATTATCTGTTGTAACAAGTTTTCAATTCATAATTAATTGGTTCTTTTGTGGCTGATTTGCTTACCATTAACATTTTTAGCATTGAATTTGTTACTACTTCTGTACCATGTGAAGATGTGATGGCAAACAATGACCATAATCTTAGATTTTCCAACATGTCCATTGCCCTGCCAAGTGAAGTAGGGTGTGTGGGGGCTTGTGGCTTTAGTGGTTAAAATCATTTACCCTTACATCCAAGGTTTGAAGTTAAATGCCTTTCCAGGACAAAAAATGAAAGTTATGTAAGGGGAGTGGATATGAATTTTCCATTTTTGTTGGAATATATTATCTCGCATACATTGGCAATTGGTCAATTATTGGAAAAAATAGTGTGATAGTAACACTACATGGCATTCCTATGTGGTGTTATGAATTCACTTAAATTATTATATGCGTACAATTATTAAAAATAAATAGTGTAAGGATTTAGGGTTTAAATTTGGCCAAAAGACACTTTACATCCCTATAGTTTGCTCTCATTTGCACTGTCATCCCCGTATTGTTTTTTTTGTCATACATGTAGTTTCCTTTCGTTTCCAATTGCAATCGAAAATGTTAAGCAGGTCCTATTCTGTCTATTCTTCTCCTGCCCTCTCCCTCTCAAGAAATTATTTTGTATAATTGATATACTGTCACGTGGCCCTCCCCCCTCCCCAACTTTATTTGGGTCCTTATCTGACAGGTGCAAGATATGCCATCTATTCTGTCTAAACCACCAAGCCAACAAATTTCATTCTCTCAATCATCTAAATATAGAAATTATACTGTCACCAACAATGCAATCTTGGAGCTGGACACTCCGGAAAACCTTGTTCTCATGGATGGCGACGCTGCCACGTGGACGTCAAACACCTCCAGCACTAACCATGTCAGAATCCGGAAACTTCATCCTATATAGCAATGCCAGCCACCCTGTGTGGCTGAGTTTCTCACACCCATTTGACACTCTTCTCCCTAACCATCCTCTATCAGCCTCTTTAGAGATTAGAACATCTAAATCACCCTCACATGGTGGTTATTATGCTCTCAAATTGCTTCAACATCACAATTCTTTAAGCCTTGCCCTGACTTACAATATGCCAGAAACGTACAATGCCTCTCCAGAATCATACTATAACTATTCTTACTGGAATGGACCAGATATATCAAATGTGACAGGGGAAGTTGTTGCAGTATAGATGAAGCAGGAAGCTTTGGAATTGTATGTGGGGAGTGATCAGACGGAGCTGTGTATGTGTACAAGAATGATGGAGGACTATCAGCACCCTCATACAGATAAAAAAGATTAGCTAAACTTCGGAGATTGACACTTGAAAGTAATGGGAATTTGCGTTTGTATCTTTGGGAAGATGATGTCAATGGGTCACAGCAATGGGTGCCAGAGTGCTGGAATGTGTGGCAATGAGATATGTAATTTGGGTAGGACTAAGGCTAATGCTGCTTGCACATGCCTGTTGGTCAATCTTGTATAATCCACAAGCTGCAAAATTCATCAAATTTGACATTCAATTATTGCTTTCTTTTAAACTATATGGATTATATCATTGATAAACTAGAAATAAGATGCGTATTTATATAGTCAAGGTACAATGGTACATTAAAAACTAGACATCATTCTTGATGGAGGAGCTGTATCCAGTGAGATCATCATAATACTTGGACCAAAGCATGACACCTCCATACTTAGCCGAATTTTTTGTAGCTGGAAGGACTTGTGAGTTGAGATCAGCTGCAGGAATGAACCCACTACCAGTAGCTTGAGGTGCAGCAGGCAATCCTAAGAAAATCTTAGCTGCAGGAATGGCTGAAGTCCATTGCTTCCAAGCATCTTCAAGATTGGCCACGTCACCGGAGTGTACTGACATGGAGGGTTGTTGTAGAATTGAACCCAAACATAGTCAAAGAGCCCTGTCTTAAGGGCATTTCCAACCCAAGCATCAGGAAAGGGACACTGTGGGGCAGCAGTTAAGTAAACTTTCCTGCCTTTCTTGCTATACCCTGAAAGGTACCTTGCAAGGCCATCCCAGTGTTGGTCAGTCCCTCCTTCAATGTCAAAGTCAATTCCATCCAAAACAGCATCTCCCAATGGCCTTGAAGACGACTGTCCTCCCAAGAAGTTGTTCCACAGATAACTGGCAACTTGCCTGGCATCATCAGATGAGGTTAGAGAGTAGCTCCCAGCACCTCCTCCTATGGAGAGTATGACCTTGATGCCTTTGGCTTGACATGACTTGATTTGTGGGCTCAACTTGGTGCATTCATCGGTGGATGGGTCACAGTGACCGGCGAGGTTGATGGTGGGGGTTTGGCCATTGCCAAATGATGAGAGAAAAGCTACGTTTAAAATTTGTAATTCCCTGAAGCACATGTTTCTGCTAATGTGCCTTCATTTCCATTCTGACCCCAATAAATAACAATTCCACCTGCATTAGACCCCACAGCCAGAAGTACTACTATCACTAAAGATAGCAATGCTACTGAAATAGTGGACTTGGAAGCCATCAGAAGCAGTGATTTGAGATGCTTTTGTGGAACTTTTGGTGAGAAATGTTGTCTGTGCCAATGATATAAAAGAGTTGGGATCGTTTTATAGAAGAAGAGGCCTTATCCACACAATCTTGTGCTTATGTCTAAAACTACGTCATTTAGACTTGTATATAAGTTTTTTGAGACACAAGTACAAGATTAGCACAAAGAAAAAATCAGCAGCGAATCCTATTCATATTGCCACAGCGTATTGTGCTTATGTAGTTATGTTCGTTGATCCGTGGCATAACAGTCACGCAGCCCTTTCCTTGTAGTGTAGCCATTTCTGTTTGTAAGTTGAAGGCACGCTTGAACTGATATGGAAAACACTGTCTATATGCAGTTGTCCATTTGCACTGCAAATTTTTGCAATCAAAAGGAAACTGGTAGCATATTGTGCATTTGTGCATGATCTAATGGCTAAAATTCCAAATAATTTTGGAGCTATGTGAATGTGGATTCTTTGTGAATATTATTATATATTTGATTTCCCAATCTAGAAATGGATTGCTATAAGCTTATAAGCATATACCTCCAAGAAAAAAATAAAATAAAATAAAATAAAAGGACTTTGGATTAGGAAGACAACTGCTCCAAATTTGTGATCTATATAATATTAGGGATGAAATACACGATCACATTGAATTCAAGTTTATTAATTTCTCATTAGAGAATAAACAAGTGAACAGGAAAAAAAAAGAAAGAAAGATAAATGAATAATATAAACATTTAAGAAGCCTGCTATAGTCCTCCCTATTGAATAAAAATTGACTGCAGTTTAATTGGGAAAACTACATTATCAATTGAAGATATAAGGGATTCTTAGGATCCGTTTGACACTGCTTCTTAAAAGCACTTTTATTTAGTAGCGCTTTTATCATAAGCGCTTATGTTAAGAAGCACATATAAATTTTTATAAAACTTTTAAGTTGTTCATGCAAAAGCACTTGAAAGTGCTTCTTGAAAAATCCCTTAAAAGCGCTTTTATAACTCAGAAGCACTTCTAATATTTTTGTCAAACGCTACCAAAAGCGTTTTTTACTAATTTAAAAGCGTTTTTGACAATTCTAAAAACAGTTTTGTAGATTTTTTCGCAATCAAACATGGTGTACGACTTTATGTAGATGCAACTTATTTGTCTTTTATCGTTGGTGACTATTTTAATGCGTGTTTAATAGTTAATCATTCAGCAAATAAGGTAAAGTCATTGTATCTTGTAAGCAATCTTGATTCTTAATAAAGTTTAGTCTTCATCTAAAAATAAAAAATAAAAAAGAGGTCGGGTCCTTACATATGTCTTCTCCATTTGATTTTTCCTTGTACATGCATTCTCCTTTCTCTTTGTGCCAACTGCGAAGTGTCACTAAAAAACAATTATATTTTTACATATCTACCCCTAATTAAAAAAATAAAATAACCTTTTAAATTCGTTTTTTCACCCGCCTAAGTTTTCTCTTAAAATGTTTCAATTGTCTTCCTTCTCCTCCTTGACGTTGACATCTCTCAACCAAAGTATGGGTCTTGGGTACATCCGTACATGGATGTGAAACACAAGCACCGCTAAATTGTGAAGAAACTCATTGCTGAGTGGTGAGCGGCATGTCTAGGCTAGTGTGAAGAAACTCAGCCTATGGCAATTAATGTAAATATATATATATTTTATAAGGTCCGTTTTCAAGATTTATTATTTTATTTTATTTTATATTGGTCAATAATGAGTAAATTAGTATTATAAAATAAAACATTCACTAATATGTAATTATGAAATATTTTATTGATTTGCTGTAAGCCTGTAAATAGGCCCTTATTAATTTCATATCCTTAAAGATGATAAAATTGTAATTCTATTTTCTTTCAGTTAATTTGTCAATAAATCAGAGTTGTTTTGGTGAGACAATAAATCAGATTTGATTTTAAAGGTAAAACTAAAATAAGCAATTTTCTCATACATTTTATTATTACAAAACAAAATACTGTGTCCAGGGGACATTGTATGTGGCATGCCAGCGAAGCATACCCCGTGCATTGCACATTCGCACTATGCACTTCCATCACACACTGTCAGATTGAACTTTCCCAAATTCTTTCGAAACCGCGCCACGTAAGCCAAAGGGAACCAAAGACTACTCTTTTATCCACGTGTCAACATCTGCAACAGGGTGTAGCAAATATTCGATGAAGCTGTAAGTGACCACGCCCTACCGCCTTCAATTTACCTTATTCTAATGACCCAACGGTAACTTGTAAGCTCCCAACGGCTATAAGTTGTCCAATAACCATCTACGCCGTAAGATGAAGCACCGATCCAACGGCTCAAAATTAAAAATAATTCGACCGTTGGAGTGAAGCGTTGGCTCTCAGCTTCAAAAAGGGTATAGGGGGGTCCTCTAAACCCCATTCTTATTCCTTCGCTGCTACAGAGAGTGGAGAGAGAGAGAGAGAGAGAGAGAGAGAGAGAGAGAGAGAGAGAGAGAGGGGCGACTGAGAGAGACGTAGAGAAGTCGCCTGTTGGTTCTTGAACGCAGTCAGTGATTAGCAATGGCATCCAGAGCAGTTGTTCCACAACAAGCCAGAGGTATTTTCTTATTCTAATAATGGGTTTTGTTCTTGAAGGTTATTATTCTGTGATTTATGATGTTTTAGTTCAAAGATTTTTGTTTGGAATCTGTTGTTGGTCGTTTTGTATATTACCCACCATTTGTTACTTTGAACACAGATAGAGAATTACGTGGATTTTGATGGTTCTTGGTGCCTTTTGATTTATGTTTTGCTTGGGTTTTGTTAATCTTTCCGCAATATTATTAGTTGAGGGTTGATTCAGATCTTGAAGACAAGGTCTTTCATTTCTGGTTCTGTTTGGATTTCTAGAAATGCCCAAGTCTTGAACATGTCTTTGGTTTTTTATGTTACAGAAAAGTTCACCTAAACCGATTGAAGAGTAGTTTTTCTTGGATCTCAAGTGGTGAAAAACACCATAAATTTTAATTCTTTTTCCTGCCTTATTTTTTTCTCCTCAACCAAACAGAAAACAGTTGCTTTGGTTTGTTCAAATTTCTCTGAAACCATACTGTTCCCTGAGTCTTTACATAAAACTAATTTATGGGTTTAGCCTGTTTCTGTGCTTGTGATTATTGAGATTGATTTCTATGAATGGGTTTGTCAATTGTCATAATAGGTGAGGCAGTTGCAGGGGGAGGAGTTAAACCGCTGAAGAAGAACACTGGTGCTGATGGGAGAAACCGAAAACCACTCGGAGATATTGGAAATGCACAGGCTGCGGCAATCATTCGAGGAATTGATGGCAAGCCTAATCGCCCCATAACAAGGTTTCTATCTCTCTTCCTTTGTCTTCTATTCTCTTTGTTCCTATTTTGGATTGTTTTGTTCTTTCTTACCAATTTTATGTCCTCCTTTTAGGAGTTTTTGTGCACAATTACTGGCTAATGCACAGGCTGCAGCAGCTGCTGAGAACAACAAGGTTCATCCCTCTTTTTCACTTGTTTCTTATTCTTCTTCATTTTCCTTCATCATGTTTATACCTTGCATCATTACATGTCTCTGATGTTGGGTTCTGTTTTTTTTATTTTTATTAAATTGTACAGAAACAGATTTGTGTCAATGTGAATGGGGCTCCTCCTGTTCATGATGGAGTTGCTGCAGGGAAAAGAGCTGAGGTACCGAAGGCCGCGGCTCAGAAGAAAGTTATTGTCAAGCCAAAGGCCAAGGAAGTGGTAGAAATTAGCCCAGACACAGAGGAAGTGATAGAGAAGGCTAAGCAAGAGAAGCCTGTGAACAAGAAGAAAGAGGGAGAAGGAACCTCAAGGAAGAAAGCACCGACTCTCACTTCAGTCCTCACTGCTCGAAGCAAGGCAAGAATTTGATCCTTTCACTATTTGATTGAATGTTTTGATTTGGGAATTTCTATTGTTTTCTATTCAATGTATTTGAACTTATTTTCTGTTCATTGGCAGGCTGCTTGTGGTGTTGCTAATAAACCAAAGAGCCAGATTGTTGATATTGATGCAAAAGATGCTGGTAATGAGTTGGCTGCTGTTGAGTATATTGAGGACATGTACAAATTCTATAAGCTTGTGGAGAATGAGAGCCGCCCTCATGACTACATTGACTCACAGCCTGAGATTAATGAACACATGAGAGCAATTCTGGTGGATTGGCTGGTAGATGTTCATAGCAAGTTTGAACTTTCTCCTGAAACTTTCTATCTCACCATCAACATAATCGACCGGTTCCTCGCGGTTAAGACTGTGCCAAGGAGGGAGTTGCAGTTGGCTGGCATCAGTGCCATGCTCATTGCCTCAAAATATGAAGAAATCTGGGCCCCTGAGGTAGCTATAAGACTATATAATATGTGCATTGTATATCTTAGTTCATTTTGTTTATCTTTTTCCTTAATTTGTATGCTAATTGCTAGAGATGTTGTATGTTTTATGCAGGTCAATGACTTTGTATGCCTTTCAGATAGAGCATACAGTCATGGGCAGATACTGGTCATGGAGAAAATGATACTGGGAAAGTTGGAATGGACCTTGACTGTGCCTACACTTTATGTCTTCCTGGTTCGTTTCATCAAAGCAGCGATCCCGGATTGCCAAGTGAGTATTAATATCACAGTCTTCTCTTCTCTGATGTTACAACTGTTCGAGAAAAAGTTACTAATTAATACTACATTGTTTGTGCAGATGGAGAACATGGTGTATTTTCTAGCAGAGTTGGGAATGATGCATTATGGCACCATTATGTACAGCCCCTCAATGATTGCAGCCTCAGCAGTCTATGCAGCTAAATGCACATTGCACAAGAGCCCTGCTTGGTGTGACACACTGAAGCTCCACACTGGTTTCTCAGAGCCTCAGCTGTTAGATTGTTCCAAGCTATTGGTGAGCTTGCACGCGGCGGCTGCAAAGAACAAGCTTCAGGGTGTCTTCAAGAAGTACTCAAAATCCGAGCGAGGAGCTGTTGCCCTGCTTCCACCAGCCAAAGCTCTCTTGTCTGGAAGTGCTGCCAAGGCCACCACCACACCTGTTTAAATCTTAATCACATTGCTTTATGTGATTTATAATTCTGATGGATAAGTTGTGTGTGTTGTTGAGGAAACAAACACCAGTTGTTTTTTCTTGTGTGATCGATTCTTTTCTTCAAGTTTGTATTTTTTTTCCCACCAAACAAAGAGGAATCAAGTGAGCTATATATGAATTCAGTGCATTCACTAATTCTAATTGCTTGACTAACAATGATGGAAGAGGTCATTGATTTCAGTAATTTGTACACAATATTTGGAGAAATTTATGAATAGTGATGAATTACCATTCATTTGTTTGTCTGCCTCTCTTTGAGATTTCCTTTCTTGCTTTGCACTCTTGAATGTCAAGAATACAAAATATTACTGCCTTGATTAGCTCATCTGTTATTGGGGGCCTAAGTTGAAATAATGGTGTCTTAGAAAGAGTCAGTCAACACGGCCTAGTTTTGAAAAAAAAAAAAACACAATAAAACCAAAACAAAAAAAAAATACTTTTGATCAGAATTATAAAATCACATGTATGGTGTGCAAACATTACAGGATTCGACTAGTTACCAAATGTACGTTTGCAAGTCTATGTTGTCAAATTCATTGATCTTCCATCAATTTTAGGATACCTGTTAGAATAAATAACTTGGCAATAATGCATATATGAAAGAATGTACTATCTAGGATATTGCACCAACATTCCAATGCATATGTGACTAATGTAGTAATGTACTTATTTGGAAAAATATGAAAAATTATACTGGTAAATTCATTTTTGAATTGAAAAAGATGTCCAAATATGAACAGAAGTATCAAACCCAAATACATTGAGAAAAAAAAATTGTTATTTTTTTATCAGGAGAATCTAACTTAGAATTTCTTTGTATAAAGTTGAGAAAAAAAATTAGGATTTACAAACAGTATTGTTCTTAATGTCAATTTGGCAACTTTACTAGGTTTTTTTTTGGTTTTCCTTATAATGCAACTTTAGCTTAAATTCAATATTAAATTTAACTGTTTTTCCATTTTAATTACTAATATTTTATGCCATTTAAATTATGATACCAATTTTTTTTTTTTTTTTGGCTTAGTAAGATACCAGGTTTTAAGTTTAGCGAAAACGTCATTCCATCACGATCCGCTAAAGAACTTTTGTTTTTTAATCTACAAACTTAATTGTGTTTGCATGCCATTTTATTATTTTTTTCATTTGTTGTTCATTAGTGTTTGAAATTTTGAATTATAGTTTAAGGCTTAGGGTCTAATGTTTAGTCTCTAAACTTTAAGATTTCAATCCTAAAAATCTAAATGAGAAAATTTTTCATTTAAAACGCGTACTTTCAGGTAAATTCTATTTTAGAATACACATTTGAGTTTCAATCCTCTTCTCAAAGCATTACATTACAGCCCAGCAAAACTAGCCAAGCAATGAGCAAACGAATACAGTAACAAGGAAAATAAACACAATGACATTGCTTAGTACACTGAGCAAAACTCCTAGCATCAACAAAAAGGTGGCCTTTAAGGGCCAGACCAGCAGCCAACCGTTGAAGACGAAACACAAACATTGCGTGACCCAACTCCAAAAAGGCGAAGCAAACCCAGCCACGTGAACAACTTCAGCCCGTGGCAAATAGATCTTTTTTAATTTTAATATTTTTGAATTCTAATATTTTTTAGTATTAATCTTTTCAGTTTTTTATTTTAATATTTTTAAGTTACAAATAGAATTAAAATTTTATTTAATACAAAAAGGCCAAATTGTCCTTCATTTGGACTCATTTGTAACAGAACTGATGGTTCATTCCACAACAACACAAATTATAAATATGTGTTATATACTAATACAAATTCAAACGTGTGTCCTAAAATAGAATTGACCCTTAAGTACGTATTCTGAATGAAAAATTTTCCCAAACTAAATTTAACACCTTAAACCCTTAAAAACCCTACCTTTTTATGAACTTTGATGTGACCGCATGAGAGCTTTATAAAATCATTTACAACATTGAGAAAAATTTATCTATTTCCGTAATAGATGATGTGGCATCACTATTGGAGAGAAATGAGTTTTGTTACATTAAAGTTTAGAACTCTTATTTCTTTTTAGTGGTGATACCACATCACCTGTCACGTGGATATGTAAGTTTCTCTCTACAACATTATTCCAAGCACTATAGATCGATTGGCTGTGCAAAAAATAAAAATCACCCCTTGGTACAAATATTTTACTCCCAAACTAATTTGTGTAATGTATTTTTAGTATCTAAAGCTAAAAAAGAAAACTCTTAACAGTTGTTTTGATGAACCAAATTTTCATTTTTAAAATTTAATTGGTGTTTTAATTATTTAACAGAATTTTATTAGTAAAAGGATATTTTAGGATTTTCTGAAATTTCACCACAACTCAAGTTTTTTTTTTTTTTTTTTGGGTCAGATACCAAAACGGCAAAACTCAAGTTTGGGTGAAATCGGAATGTTAGAGCAGAGGCATATTAGGTTTAGAGACGGTACCTTTTGGGAAAAGCTGGGTTCAGGCTTGCGGTCGCCGTTTCGGTTTGAAAGGAGATCTCGATCTCGGCCATGGTGGGTTGGCAGAGGCACGTGCAGTCCGTAATCCGCCATGTTAGGAAAAGAGCCCAACATGCTTACACTCTATCTCCCAACTTCTCTTCTTCTTCTTCTCGCTTAGAGTCCTTAGTTCCACACAGTCAGTGCCAAACTCACTTGCAGTTGCCTTGTTTCCAAAGACTCTGGAGACCGTCTTCAATCATTTCAAGGCCCCTTTATCACCATTTTCAAGACTCCGGTATTTGCAGCTCGACAAACCCACTTGCAGACTCTGCCGGCGAAGCACCTTTGGCATCAGATAGTGGAGAAAATGAAGAAGACAACCAGAAACCAGTCTCTAAGCCTTCACAAGTTCAATTTGTCTTAAAGGGCATCAATCAGGTACCATATTTTTCACTGTTTCTGCATCTGGGTTTTAAGCTTCTTTGGGAATATTTTTTGAAGCTTCTGCATCAAACACATTTTCGCTTTTGTTGTTTATATGGGTGTTTTGTGATTATGATGTTCCTTTGATTCCCATTAATCAACTTTTGTTTTGGGCTAGAAAGCTTAACGTATTTTTCGGTATATTACATTGATTTGTGCATATAACAACCAATTTGAATGCTGAAATTCTGTCTAAAGCACAGCCAGACTGGTTTGGTTACCTTAGGATGCCTGATTAGAAATGGGGTTTGAAAAAACTAACAGTAGATTACTTCATATTATTCTTTTTGCTGTTATGTGGGTGTGGTGTATTTGGGAAAACACAGCAGTGCAAAGGGGAGTGATGCCTTTTGTTAAAATTTAATTCTTTTGTTTTTTTGAAATCAGGTTGGCTGCTAATAGTACTGGCAATTGCAATTATATTTTTGATGCTTCCATCTTCATATTAATATAAAGGATATCCGTTCACCTAAAGTTCTATGTTTGATGTTATTTTCAACCTTTCACCCTTTTTCTTGGAATACATTTATTAGTTTCTGCTCACGCCCTGTTTCAGAGCCTTAATAAGGTCAACTTGGTTGCTAAACTGGTTCGTGGTATGCCTGTCAAAGATGCATTGGCGCAATTGCAAGTGACGGACAAGCAAGCTGCAAAAACTGTGTATCAGGTGATACAGCTATTCTGCACTTTGTTGAGTTAGGAAGCTTTCTAATTAAAATAAATCTTGGTATATGTTAGTTTTGCTATGTAAAAAAAATTGAATGAAAGTACGGAGTGCAGGATTGAATAAATTTAACTGATATTTTCTTGAATTGTTACGACTCGTAAGTGCTTTGGAAGTGTAGTGTTTTGGTTGTGATTTCGGCTATTTGGATGGAAAGAAACAAAAGAAAATTAAAAACTAAGGAGGTTTGGAGGTGGAGGAATTGTGGGATAAAGTTCAATACTGGTCAGCTCTTTAGGCTTTTTTTTCAGGGGAATTTATAGATGTGTTGTGGTCAGATATTCTATTAGATGGAAAGCAGCTGTTCGTTAGTTTGAGTTATGTCTTTTCTTTGATAGAACTGGAATCATAATAGTGTATCTATAATGTAATTAGAGGTGGGTTCCTTTGTATTAATAATATTCTTTATATAAAAAAAATGCTCATCTCTGACTCACAGATGCAAATGTGTCCAGTCTTTGAATGTGTTTCAGAACCTATAGAGGATATATTTTTTCTCATAGAATGTCAACATTTTGTAAGAAACTACTGTTTGCAAGTTGCAGGCTATTCACTCAGCCCGAGCAGATGCAATTTATAATCATGGGTTGGATCCAGATCGTCTCCTTGTTGGTAAATAATGGAAGTGAAGAAAAGCTTCCTTTAGTTATTTTTACTTTTATTTTTTAAATCCAACCCTCATTGTTCTGCATTCTCTGCTTATTGTAGGTGGGGCATTTGTTGGAAGGGGATTCTTGGGATTCCACAAGAAGAGACTTTCTTACCATGGTAAGGGCAATGGAATTAAAGTGAGACCAAAATACCAACTGACGGTGATGGTAAGGGAGATTGCTCCTGAAGAGGAGGCGGAGATAGCCAGACAGAGAGCTAGCAATTTTATCTATCTCACTAAACGCCTCAGGTTCACTAAGCAGGAAAATAAGTTTGTTCCTCAGCGGCTCATTCGGGACCACAAAGGCAAAGCTGGTAATAGTGAACCAAGTGGTATGGCTTCATGAGAGGCCTGTCTTTGCTTCGAAAAGAAAGTTTTGTGACACATTAGAGGCCTCCTCATTTGTCTTTGCAATTCAATAAAATTGTCTTGTTTTTAGAAGTGTGAAAGACCCATGTGCCAGAGCAGGACCAACTGTGTTTCAGTTTCTGTTAGTGACCGCATCTGGTTTTAAATGCTTAAATGTAGAAACTCATCAAATCATTTCTGTCTCACTTAGCTTCATTGAGACTATAATTTTAAATGGAAGAATTTCTGCCATTACTCTTTTTCCCCTTCCCCCTTGCTTTTACAAGCATGGGATGGCTCTTGCTCATGTAAACACAAATAGATTTCCATTTTTGGTGTTCATATGTTAAATCCTTACTTCCGATGTGGGGCTTGAAAATTTCTGGGCAAGCTTAGTTGATAATTTTTCACAACCTTAGTTGAGCTTGAGCCTCTTGTTGGTACCACCTTAATCCAAAGTGTACTGTGGTCAAGTATTTTTAATACAGTTTCTGCAATCCTCTGCTCTAAGTATAGCCAATGGTGCTTGTTATATGCTGATAAGAGAAAACCAATTTGAGTGAGGCAATTCCAGATTCTTGTGACATGTTTTTAAGTAAAGGTTGAAGTTTTTTCGAGGAAGAAAGAGGTTTGGTACTAGGGAGATGTGCTGTATTAGCATTTTACTGTGTAATTTGGGTGGAGAGGAATACGAGAATGTTTTTTTTAAGGGGTAAGGGGGGGAGGAGGTGGACCATTTGTGAGATAGAGTTCGGTTTTGGACATTCTTGTGGACTACGATTTCTTCCAGAGTTTAGGGATTGGTCCTTTTGAATTGAATGTTGTAGTCATGTAGCCCTGTTTTTGTTTTGTTTTGATTGTTATTTTCTTTCCTTAGATGTAGTCTAAAGTGTGGAATTTAAGAGTATACCTTATCCCTTGTGTTGTAATTATATTTTTAATGAAAATTGTGTTTCTTATAAAAGGGGACGGGTACCTCATGCTCAGCTCCTTTTTTCCACTACTCACAAGAATGTATTGGTCAAGTTAGAATTAAAAAATTGTAGGAGACCACCCATATGTCTAAACTCCCATCTATAAGAGTTGCACAAGTCCTCAAATAAGACTGAGCACCTAATTTTTGTAATTTTAACACAGATTTTTTCTGTAAATGACAAACTACCAGTTTCACAAAACCCATTAACGATACAATTGTAATACCGAAAGAAGTGAACTAACTGCAGTAAAGAATCCCATTAGCAGCACCCTTGCAAAATTGGATTCTTTGTTTGTCTTATTTTAATTGTAGCAGTACAAATTTAAGGGTTTATGTAATTTCATTCAAATTAAAAAAATGCTGCGAATTCATACTACCATTTGCTCTATAATCTTAGATAATACATACAAAACTGTGATTAAAAGTTAAGTAAAAATAAGTATATGATCCGAATCCTCTTATTGCATTGTAAGCTAGAAAATTATTAGTTGTGCTTACATCATCAAGTTGTTCTTACATATACTTTTTAAATAAATTACTCATAAACTCAGTTTTGAAAGATTTTTAACTGGAAATCCAGGCAAGTAATATAAAGGCAGCCAAAGATTTTTAACTCATAAACTCTCATCTTCAATCTAAAACCTATTGTCTGCAACCTAAAAAGTTGCATTTGCAACCTAAAATATGCAGATGGAGGATGCATCTGAAATCAGTCAAGTGCTCAATATGTCGAGTCCTCGACATTCTTGCCGAGCACTTAGTAGCCTTTTTCTTGCCTCCGGATTCACCACGCACGCGAATAGAATGGCCTTTAACTTAAATTTTCTTAGGTGAATTTTCAGTTAAGAACCTCAAATTTTTTATCCTTGGAAGTAATTTATGTTAAAAAAAAAGTTACTGACCAAAAATTACACAAGTGTTCGAATGCTCAACTTAAAACTGGAGAGAAGAGGGAAGAAAGAGAAATCGAAAGAGAAAGAGAGTGATACAGATAGAGAAAGAGAAGGGGGGAGGGGTAGAAATAGGGGAGTGGGAAGCACCAACCGGTGGTGGGGCTGGTGACGCTAGCATGATGGGTGGGTCGGGGAAGGGGAGGTGTCGGATAGGGGCTGTTTGGGTTTTGATTTTTTTTTTTTTTTTTTTTAAGTCCAAAACATAAAAGCCCATGATAAAATGACTCACCTGCAAAAACACAATGATAGGCCGATCCACTTTAATCTGCTGAGCGATCGGCATTGTTCACCGAGTGCTTAACAATTGCCATTTTTCGACAGTGGCAATTATTGTCACTTTGCATCAGTGATTATTTGAAACTACATAAAAATAATACTTATAGATATATCTTATGTCTTTTCTTATATAAACATGTTAAAAACTAATGAAATTAACATACAATACAAAATTCAACCTTATAGAGTCACATCCACTTGCGTTATAAGTTATAACGTAAAAATAACTGTTACTAATTGTTTGACAATGATAATCTGCTCAGTTTCAAAAAAATAAAGCACGTCAAGCGCTCGATGGGGTGGCGAGCACTCGGCACTACCTGCTGAGCGCTCAACACTAAAATCATGGAACATGTTATAACATGGATTTCAAAAACATTTACTTAAATATATATATAATCAAAGTTAAATAGACAAATAATTTCTAATTTGGCTAATTTTTTGCAAGAATGATCTATCAATGGAGATGTAAAAAATGAATGGTTCGGATCGACACAAAACTACTCGTGTGAGCCCTAATAGGGTATACCTTAACATAAATAAGTTGAGGAATACCTCAATAGAATGAGTCTGTATATATATATATATACATAAATAATCACCCGCTCACCATAGAGCGGAGAATTCCCCGCTCACCTAACCACCAGCTCACCACGGTGCGGGGAATTCAATGATCGGGATCGTCCATTTTTTATGTTCATTCTTAAGGGTCGTCCCTGTAAAAAATCAGCCAAATCGATAATTGTTTGGTCCTCCAAACTTTGCAGACAAATACAATTCGTCAAATAAGGTTGAAATGATGTTGACAGTAATACACTGGCTAAACAGTTTTCGATTTGGCTGATTTTTTGCAAGGGTGATCCTTAAATTATGCCCTAAAATATGGACGTTTCCAATGGTTGAAATTCGGACTGTACTGACTAATTTTTGTCGGATAGTATTAATCTGTTCCGGAGAGTACTGACTGTTTATCTAGAATATTATCAGGCGTTTAGCACTGTTCCGGATAAACAGTCTGACTAAGTTATATTGTGTTTGATGCTCCGTCGAATAGCAGCGGATCAAACTATTGTTTTTTAATTCTTTAATAACTTAGTAGAAATTGAAATTCATATGACACAAATTATTTTTGGCAAGATTCATATGACAAGATTTTTTTTTCATTTGTTTTTGCCAATATCTATAGGACAAGAGGACATGAGGAAATTCATTCTCATAACTAAAATCTCAAAAAAATGTAATAAAAGAATCTATTGAATAAATCTAAAAGAAAGGATAAGAAGAGATAATCAGACACCATGCATAGAAGAGGAAATATATAAAGAAAGAGATGATGAAGAGAGAAGAACATAGAATAAGCAAGAGCAAGAAAAAGCATATTGGAGAGAGTATGAGGGAGAGAGAGAGTGAGAGATGGATACCTGGAGGAGAGTGAAGAGAATAACCTGTAGAGAAGATAGCATAGAAGAACCCTAGAGAGAAAAAGATAAAAAGAGCGTATGTTGATTTTCAGCGTGTTTTTATTTTCCTAATTCTTTATAATTAAGCGTGTATTATCTAATCTCAAGTGTGTAGGTTATGTTAGTTAGTTAGGTAAGGAGAGTATTAAAAGTCAAGTCCGGTTTACATAATTATATAATTAAATAATACAAGTGGACACCAAATAACTAACATTGACTATTTATTCCTATCTAAAGTCTAATACGATGTACCAAATATGCCATTAGCATTCTTACATTGGAGCAATTAACAATCGGCTAGGCCCAACCTTTTTGCTCATGATCAACTTCTCCAGTCTCTTCCTCTGCTTCCACCTAATCTCAACAACCATTAGTCCATTGCCAATGGCAATTAAGCCAATGCATTTCCAACACAACACTTTGAGCAATTTGTTCAAGTTTCTCCATTACACTAATCTACTAATCTTATGTACTTGTCAACATCGATCTCATTCCTCACTATCTTCTTCACCCATGTTGGTAAAAATGGTAATGGTGCCACTGCCACCTGAAATTCTACTGATAACCGCCATAGCCACCGACCTCCATTTTGTATTATTTACCACATTGAAATTGCTTCGGTTCTCTTTCTTTTATTGGTAAAATGGTAAGCGAGCTCTTTAATCCAAACTAATCCCTTTTAGTTTTCTGATTTGGTCCAATTCTCATATCATGTCTTATACATGTTTGACTAAAGTCCTGCATGAAACTTATACACCTTACACTCTCCACCCGACTGCCCTGTTCTTCCCACCCACATAGGTGAGCTCTTCTGATCCACATGGTTAATCAGTTAATAATGTGGTTTCTTTGTTTTAGCTCTAATTATCCTCTTTTCTTGCATAAGCTCAACATCAAGCTTGTATGAGTATCCACCTTGAGTGCAGTCTGCGTTATTTGAATCCATAGGTAATTACCTTAATCCTACTCACTGTGTTTATTGAATCTTGAGTTGAGTTAGATTCTCCAATTCTCATGTAATATATTCAAGTCTGCTTTTTTAATTTAGCTTATAACATATGTGTTGAACAAATTCAGGATCACCTCCAAACGGTTTATCTTGATCAATATATTAATGCTAGAGTCACCAAATTTGATCATCGAATGATGTGCTAGTATCTTTTTATTATTGATGAACGAGCTTCAAAGTGAGTCCAAAATTGAATCAATGAGTGTCTTCTTTTGTTGAACCAAATTTCATAAACAAACAAATTTGATGAGTGTAGCAGTACTCTTATCTAATGGAACTTTTTGGTGTGATTGCTCGAAATTCTAGTGAAACTTGCTGTGCTTATCCCCAAGTTCACAATTCAGTCATCGAAGCTGAGGCATCTGCTGGCCTTCTGTGGCTCATCCTAGCAGGGAAAAATAGTTATCAAAAATATTGTCATTGCATCTGAGTCCAGAGACTTGATTAACAGCATACATGGACATATTGAAAGCGGTGTATGACCATTTACTCAATTCTTGCTGATATTCGACTACGACCTGCTTCCCTATTCCAGGTACAGTGGGCTTGGATTTCCTGCAAAGCGAATGGTACTGAGGATGTGCTCTAGCGATTTGGGTTTGCTGATCCCATCCTCTCTTGTGTCTGGCCTTTTTGTGCATCTTGCGGCATCTGTTGGACTACCTGGCTTTGTTTCCTTGTTGGTTCCTTATTTGGACTGTTTCTCTGTTTGGTTTTCTGGCTGTTTGCCTTTGTTTGAGTATTTCCATAACTCAGACCAAAAAAAGAAAAGAAAGCAGTACTCTTATCTTGATATTTAAGCCAGGAAGATGGAATGACTTACAAATTCAGCAATGGTTTGTCAAGTTATAAAAGGTCGATGGGTCTATAAAACAATTAATGCATCCAGTTCTCTTCACCTTTTTTTTTCCTTGTTAAAGAGGGCAATGCATCAAGTACTTTTCTTCTTTATTCTTTTCCTTGTTATTGTATCATTCTTTACCCTTGAGCATGCAGTAGTCACTAATCACATGTACCACATAAATTTATAATAAAAATAATGACCAACATTAATTTTTTTTTTCTTTCCCCCAGCACAAAGATTTAATTAATAAATAGTAATTTTTTTGTTTGGGAATTTCATGCGTCTTTTTTGCATTTGTCATAAAGGAAACTGTCATATATAAACATGGAAATGCTTCTACATATATTCTAGAGCTCTATGTCAAGCGAAGTTGGGGTTTACTTTTAAATATTCTAATCCATCTTTTTAGAAAGGCATAGAAGCTAAGAATCACTCTCTCCTGAAGTAATGCTCCTTATATATATCTTCTTGTTGCTTTTCATACATAGCTAACGCGCAAAATCATATGAGCTTGATCTTCTATATATACAGTTAATGCAACAAACACATATTAACTCTTCCAAGTTCTCTATTCGTCTCTGAAGTAAATCAACACTGTTTCTTCTTATAAGTTCTTTGTATTGCGTTCGATCTCATTGCACTGCTGAGGTATATAATTTCTCTGAATTCCTTATTACCCTTATTGTGATTTGGGTTCTTTCTTCATTCTACTTTTATTGTACCAGTTTGTGGAGCACCACTTGCGTTTGCTGAACAACACATTGCTACAGAATTTCTCTTACCATCTTTCACTCGGCTTGGTAGAGGTACGTCTTGGGAAAATTTTTCCTTCAAACTTAAGTTGGAAAACTCATGTCTTCTTTCTAGTCATCCCTGGATTACTTGGTAGTTGTTTATGTGATTATATTTACACACAAAAAAAAAAAAATCATAAAAATTAGTTAAATAGATGAAGGGTGTTTTTCGGGAGTGCCATTCACAATGTTAAGCTTTTAGATGACTAAAAGTGGCTTATATAGCTTGTGGTTGAAACCATAAATCAACACATTACATATCTCCAATTAAATTACTCATTACATATCAATTATGTTTTAGTTTAATAATATAACTATATCTGATATACATTAAACGTAGGGTCAATTACATAAAAATCACTAGAATAATTTGCAATTTACATAATGGTCAATGCTATTTCAAATAATAGGCATTGACTAAAATGAAATAATGGAAATAATGGACAGTAATAATTGGACTCAAAATATAAGCGTATTTATACTTCCTATCACTCTGCTTACCCGTTGCTGATGTCAACAATATTTTCTAATTTTAAAAATTAAAAAAAGGTCAATAAATAACTAGAAGCTGACACATGACTAAATAAAGTTAACTAACCAACTAACTGTGATTAACAAACTAATACTGTTTAATTAAGAAACTAATTGAACTATATAATCATCACATAATGCAACGTCTTCCCATTCGAACCAAATCGAACCAGATGCAAAATCGCTTCATGACTGGAAATTCCTAGTAAGTTCCAACCCTTTGCAAATTTCATAAAAATTTGAGAAACCTGCAGCCTGCAGCAAAAGTCAAGATTTCTTCAAAATAATAGTAAAAACCTAAACTACTTGACCTTAGATCCAAGGCTTAAAATGTTGGCCGTGAGAATATTATCGAGACTCCAAAATAAGGAAATATCGATGTCGTTATTGATATCGGCCGTCATCCACAGATATAACAGATATTGGCTTCAAAATACATAATTTTTGAATGAAACTTTAGGAAATGTTAAATCAATCATTAATGCATGTATTAAATATATAATTGTCATAAATTAGGGTCTATATGATAGGTAGGGGAAATAATACACAACAGTGTCAAGTTTGAAAAGAAAATTTGAACTATATTAGATAATTAATGTACAACTTCATTGATACTTGAATACTTGATCTTATTTATTATTTACAATTGAACACAATCATCACATGCACATTTTCTTATTTATTATTATTAGAATATTATTTTCTATTAAATGAGAATATAGAATTGAGATTTTTTAAGAGTAAATAAAAAATTCCTAAAAAAAAACTAGTAAAATGCCGCAAATTAAATGTGTTCATGTTTAATATTTTTTTAAACCCACTATTTGTAGTAGAAATTTGAGCCCAAACCCACTAATCAAAATCCTAATATAAGGCCCAACACCCAATAATCAAAACCTAAAAGCCAAACCCATGATATTTAGTCTTCTCCTACCTTCTCCTTTTCTGTCGTTCTATTCATTCTGCACAAACACCAGACACCATAGATAAAGAGAGAGAGAGAGAGAGAGAGAGAGAGAGAGAGAGAGAGAGAGAGAGAGAGAGAGAGAGAGAGAGAGAGAGAGAGGAGGAAACTTACCTTCACAAAGCGGTTGATGTTCCTGTTCACATATTCTTTTTATATAATTATTGGGTTTTGATAAACAAATATTAATTCATTGATTAGGTTTCTGAATTAGTTGATGGGTATAGAAAATTAGGCTTAATTTCTCATTCTTCCCTTCTTCTTTTTTTTTTTTTCAATTTTTCCTTTGATTTTTGGTGAAAATATCGTTGAAATATCGGGGATACGGGTGAAGATTTTGTTTCACCCCCCTATCAAATCGCCCCCTCCAAATAGCGACATTTCGGAATGTCGGCCGATATTTTGAACACTGCTTAGATCATCAATATGCTGCCAAATACCATATTTTACGATGTTAATATAAATAGAGTGTTGCTATTTGCACACTTTTTTTATTTATTTATTAAATTACAATTCTTAATCCAAATGACCATTATACCCTCATTACACACCCCAAACCAGCCATCACTAGTTCACCACTCCAAGTGCACACCCACCCCGACCATTGCCGGCGCTGGCGCCGCCTCATGCCAGCGCCTCCCATTCTCTCTCCTTTCTCTTTCCCTCTCTCCTCTCCCTCCTATCTCCCTTTCTCTCTCTCCCTTATGTCCCTCTCTGTCCTCACCCCTACGCCACTCTCAGCCACCCCCGCCGCCGGCAAGGTCGCCGGCGGTTCAAACCTTCCAGTTCTCCTCTCTCTCTCTCTCTCTCTCTCTCTCTCTCTCTCTCTCTTCATTTCTCTTTCTCTTCTCTGTCCTTCTCTGTTCCAGATCAGATCGGTGACGCCCCTAGCTCCCCTCTGCTCCCAGCCTCACCCCTCCCCTCTGCGCCCAACCTCGCCCCTAAACCCTCCCTTTCTTGCCCAGCCTCACCTTGCCCCTCCGCACCCAGCCTCGTCCTGCCCCACCTGATGCCAATATTGAAGGAGAAGGAGGAAGAGAAAGAGAAAAAGAAAGAGAGGGGAAGAGAGAGAGAAGAGGGAATAGGAACTCCGGCGATGGCCTGGGTTGGCTGTGGGGTGCGGGGGTGGGTTGGCTGTGGGTGTGCAAGGGTGGAGGCGGGCTGGGTTGCTGTGGGTGTGTGTGTGTTTTTTTTTTTAAGTGTGGGTAATTTGGAATTTTATGGGGGTTTTTTGAGAAATTGTAAAATTTTAAAAAGTTTTATGGGGTGTGTAGGAGTAAAGGGTGTGTAAAAAGAAAAAAAAAGGATGTGCAAATAGTAGGACTCTATAAATAATAAACTCATAAATAAGACCAAAATGATAGAGATAATAACCTGTTGACCAGCTCGTTTATAAACATCAAGGGATTTAAGTAACTAACTATCATTAATGTTAATCCATTGTAATTAACATACTAAAATTTGTGACTGTGTGACAGTCATCTTTTTTGAATTGGTAATTATGTGATGGACAGTTTTTTAATATATTTTTTTCAAATAAATGATTGTATCATAATGTCCAAAACCAATAAAACAACACATGCATGATCTTTAAATTAAAACAAGAGATAATTAGGCTTAGATCCTTTAGAAAAATAGTTTTTAGATGGAGACTGAGAGTGTTTTAAAATTTATAAGAAAATCCTTTTAATTCATAATAATTTATAAGAAATTTTTTTTAATTTATAATAAAGTCATTCCCCGATTTGAAGGGTATTTTCCTCTATTTGAAGGGTATTTTCTTTTTTAGCCCAAAATCTTGGAGTTAAAACCTAACATAAAGCCGTCAAAGAAGAAAAATAAAAGGACTTAATTAAAAACCCTAAATCACTACCGGTCTTAGTCTAAGAAAGATTTATAAAATGGACTAGACTCTAAGTCTCCTTTAAAACAATATTAACAACAAACCGCGACTGTGTAAAAAAATTAAAACAATGACTGTTTGATAGCATACAAAAATAATAAAAATGTAAAATATAGACACAAGCATGAAAATCTTAACAAACAAATATTTGGATACACCAAACTTGTACTGGACAATTTTATGTACATTAAACAATGAAGAAATTGTGCAACAGACACTGAAAATTCAAAAATTATGAAAAGAATCATCCAGAATTTCATTTATGAATATAAACTCATTTAGTATCTATGCAATAGAGACTAAAAATTTCAAATCATAAAATTGGTTATAAAACAATTCAAACTATAATGGAACATGAAAAACCAATACTACACAATTTCATGTACATCAATAACTAGTTCAATAACTATGCAACATATATTGAAAATTCAAAGAATTCCAAAAAGAATCATCCAGATTTTCATTTTTGAATATAAACTGATTGAGTAACTGTGCAACATAGACTGGAAATTTCAAATCATATAAGCTGAAATTTTTTGAATATGTGGCTGTGCAACAATATCTATTTTGTAACATTTGAAATAAAATTGAAATCAGTGACTACGTGACTAAATTTAAGACTACAATAAATTTTTGAATTTGTGACTGTGCAATAGTATCTGGTTTTTGAATTAGGGTTTAGCTCTTAGGTTTTTGGCAAAACCTATGACCCAAACGTAAACCAAAAGCTCCCAAAAAATAAATATATAACCCTAAACCCCACATTTAAACCTTAAACCTCAATTCTAAACCCTTGGGGCCTGTTTGGTTTGCGGAATTGGAAATCAATTCCTTTGCATTTTCCGGGGGGAGGGGAATGTGAAATTCTATTTCTTGTATTTGCTTATCCTGGGAAAGTAAATCATAAATTACCTTTTTATTTGCATTTCCATGTTTGGGTTGTGCAGGAATTGGAAATGAAAAATGTTAGTTTTCCAATTATACCATAATTTATTATTTATTTAAAGAATGACAATAAAGATGATATTTTAAAATAATAGAAGGGTTAATTTTGTCCAAAAAAGAAGTAATAAATGCTTTCTCAAGAGGGGAAAAACAAAACCCAAGCTGGAGCAAGGGTTTCATTTTTCCCCTAATAAGGGCATCAGATTCACTTGGCCCAGTAATTGATTTCCCTTCTCTGTACTTGCCAAACACGGGAATGTAATTGATTTCCCATTCCTAGGCCTCTAAAACTTAAACTAAATGGGCCATTATAGTCTCAAACCAAAATAAACTGAACTTAAAATCAAAATAAAAAACAAAGTAAATCAAAATTATAGACTAAATAAAACAGGCACGGTTAAACAACTTAAAATAGACATTGTTCAATAGTGTTTGTCTGAGCAATTGATCATAGAGATTATGAATTGTGAAGCTCATTCTATATCTAACTCCAATAATCACAAACATAGCAGAACCATCACCAAATCCACCAAATTAGCTAGGCACAAAAAATACATACATAATTTGCTTGCTATAAGGCAATCAATTGAAAAACCTAACCAACAAATTGAGATTGAGCTATAAATCCAAAACTTACGCCAAAATAAGAAATTAAACCCTCACTGAAGACGAAGATCAAACCCTCGCTGAATCTAGAACTCCGATTGCTTTCCAAGAAATAATAGGAAGAGAAAACAAAAAAATGGAGTGTAAACGTACAAAATTGGAGTGTTAAAATCGTCACCCATAAAATACCAAATATGTCAAGTATGAAATTCCTTACAAGTGCTTGAACCGCCTAGCTCAACATTCAAATGCTTATTTTTTTTTTTCTATTATATATTGTTGACTACCATAACAAAAAAAAAAAAAAAGCCCATATTTCTCTCTCTCTCTCTCTTCCCCTCTCTAGCTCCCTCTTGCAATCATTATCTTCTCTCTGTTCTTGGAGTATCCCAGAGGCCGGCGATCTCGCCGGCTCCTCCTCTATGTCCTCCGATCGGGAGGCCAGCAAGGTCACCAATATGATTGGTGGAATTGAAAAGCAAACAGTGGAGTTTCTTTAGATTGAAGAAAACTTAACAAACAAATAAAATAGGATCAAACAGTAGGAAAAATCACTAAGGAATCAAATTCTTTCTAATGATCCATTTATTAATTTTCTGATATAGAGTAGCAATCTATAAATCAATTACTACTTTCTCAACATTAACTATTAAAGCGCACATATATTAATTCTCTGAAGAGTAGCAATCTATAAATAAATTTACTAGTACTTTCTAAACATTAACTGTTAAAGCGCACATATATTATATTTAAAGAAAGATTCTTCTAAACTTAAAAGTATAAATCTTAAGCGTACTATGTATTAAGGATATTGAAACACAAAGGATCAAAGAAATTTATAAGCAAGAAGTAAAAAGCCTAAGCATATATCAATGAAATAATATTTCCAACTAGCAGTATATGATATTAAAGGCAAACTGATATAAATTTCATTAATCATATGAAGAAAAATTTGTAAACCTTAAAATCATAATCACATTAAAAGAAAATTAATCTATTGGAGTCTTAACCGTAGTAGTTGTGGAATTTAGAAACACATAACTAAAAATCTAAACAAAAGAAAAATAAAAGACAAAAGAAGATAAAGAAAACTAGAACTTTATGTGTTGCTTTGGTCCTCTATTTATAGCCCTCTTATTCTTGATGCCCACAAAAATCAATAGTCGCTTGGAAACGGCCTACTAGAAATTCTCTTCTCACTGGGAAAGTTGTTTGTTTTTTTTTTGGTCAATAGACTGGGAAAGTTGTTTACGTTTGGAAATTAAGGTTTTGTTAGGGATCCACATACACATAGCAATGGCTTCATTCTTTTCTTTATTGTTTCTTATGGGCCTACACTGGGACTTGCTGAATATGGTACTTGCACAATATAAATGCCGGCCCAATTTTTTTTGGGTGCTTTAATTTGTAGGGCTCGACCACTAATTGTTAGTTCATAAAAATTTATAAACATCCTTAATTTAGATTAAAATAATCAACTATAATGCTCAAAAGACAATTTGGAGATAATAATGATGATATGAAATATGCTCATCAAGTAGTTTTGTTTTGATAACTATAACAATGACAATTTTGTTATTATATTTTGTTCGGGTTATTTTTTTTCTTATTTAGTTTTGAATATTAACAATGAAGGGTGGTGGAGGGCATTTACTAATTTTGTTGGTGTTGGATTGCTTGCGACATTTTATGTAGATCGGGGAATCAAAGGAGATAAATAGAAGTGAGCATTTGGTTGCTCGGTTGTTGGTTTTTTTTTTCATTCTGTAAAATACGAGAGAAGTGCGAAATGGAACAAATACCAATTTCAATTGCATCTAAAATTGGTGAGGACTCGCTGGCGCGGATTGGAGGACAATTCGGGTATCTGATTTATTTTGATTCCAACATAAAGAGTCTAAAGGATGAGCTTAAAAAGATTGATGACAAGAGGGATGGTGTGCAAATATTAGTTGATGCTGCCAAAAGGAAGGGGGAAATCATCAAACGGGAAGTTGAGAGCTGGCTAGAGATTGTGAACACCCTATTTCGTGAAGCACAAGACTTTGAAGATAAAGTCAACATGAAAAGGCGATCTCTGTATGGGTGGTGTCCAAATCTGAAGTCTCGGTATTCTCTGAGTAGGAAAGCCAAGAAGATTACTGAGCGTGCTCGTGAGCTCCAACAACAAGAATTCAATAATGTTTCCACTCCTGCACCTCCACAGAAGAAGATATGGTCAACACTATACACTGAAGGTATTAAGGGCTTTGAATCCAGAACAACAGTCATGAATGGTGTGCTGGAGGCTTTGAAGAATGAAGAAAAAAGAATGATTGGGATTTGTGGGATGGGGGGTGTGGGTAAAACCACAATGGTGAAAGAAATCATCAAAGGATTGGCAGGACAGAAGTTGTTTGATGATGTTGTGATGACAGTTGTGTCCCAAACTCCAAACATTAGGCTGATTCAAAGTGAAATTGCAGAAACATTGGGGTTGAAATTTGTCAAGGAAACTGAGTCTGGAAGAGCACAAGACCTACATGAAAGAATCATGAAAAGTAAGAGGATCCTGATTGTTTTAGATGATATATGGTCAGAGCTTGATTTTCAGGCTATAGGACTTCCTGTTGGAGCTTCACATAAAGGGTGCAAAATTTTGTTGACGTCTCGAAGCAAAGAAGTGTGCAATAGGATGTGCTGTCAAGAAATTTTTGCAACCCCGTTGTTAACTAAAGAAGAAGCATGGGAGTTCTTCAAGGAGACAGCAGGGGGGTCCTTGGACGATCCTGATTTGCATACTATTGCAAAATTGGTTGCAAATGAATGCGGATGTTTACCCATTGCCATTGTAACCGTTGCAAAAGCACTACAAAGTAAACAACTAAAGTATGAATGGGTTGCTGCCCTTGAACAACTAAAGAAGTCTCTCCCCGAAAACAGCTCTGGAATGCATCCCAAAGTTTACTCCAGCCTAAAATTAAGTTATGATAATTTGGAGAGTGATGAAGTCAAGTCATGTTTTTTGCTTTGTTGTTTATTTCCAGAAGATTATGATATTCGACTTGAATATTTGGTTAGGTATGGGTGGGGTCAAGGAATTTTTGGCAGCATTGATACATTGGAAGAAGCAAGAAACAGAGTGCATTCTTTCATTGACACACTACGAAGAAGGTTTTTGTTGCTGGAGAGTGACAAGACAGAGTGTATCAAAATGCATGACATAGTTCGTGATGTTGCCATATCAATTGCCTCAAAAGATACTCACGGTGGATTTATGGTAAGATGTGATGTTGAAAATAAAGGTTGGCTAGAGAAAGCTGCACAGCAACATTACACTGCAATTTCATTGAGTGGTGTTAAAATTGATGAGATTCCATATGGTTTGGAGTGGCCAAAACTTGAGCTTTTGCAACTACAACATTCTAATATTTCAGAATCCAGCCTTTTTCAAAGGATGAAAGAACTCAAGGTTTTATCATTTTTAGGTATGTCGTCTGGTCCATGCTTTAAAGAATCTCTTGGAGTACTGAAGAATCTTCATACCTTGTGTCTAGATGATTGTGATCAGTTGGGAGACATATCTAGTGTTGGAGGATTGAAGAACTTAGAGATCCTCAGCTTTGCTCGCTCTTCCATTGACGAGTTGCCGAGAGAAATTGGATTTCTTAAACAATTGAGGTTGTTAGATACAACAGACTGTAAAAGACTTAGAAAAATTCCTCATGGTCTCTTATCTAGCTTAATTAGACTAGAAGAGTTGTACATGGCAGAAAGCTTTGTCAATTGGGAATCTGCAGTAGAAGGCAAAGATGAGAGCATGGCAAGCCTTGATGAGGTGATGACTCTATCTCATCATTTAAAGGTCTTAACCATAAAGATGCCTGATGCCAAGTTGTTGCTTAAAGATCAATTGCTTTTGAAAAACCAGAAAATAAGATTTCATATATCCATATCTTTTAATCCATCACATATGAATGAAGATTGCATCAGATATATCCATAGTTATCTGTTCGAGAACTATTTGATGCTTTGTGGTGATACAAGGGAATATATGGAAAGTGAAACAATTAGATTCTTGTTGAATAAAACTGAAGTATTGGATCTACGTAATATCTATTATTTGAAGTATGTTCTTAATGAGTTAGACCAAGAGGGTTTTCAACACTTGAAAGCTTTAGAAATTTACTCTGCTCACAACGTAGAGTATCTTCTAGACGGAACAGGTTGGACTAGTCAACATACTGCCTTTCCTCTCTTGAAGTCAGCTACGCTCATGTCGATGGACAATTTAAAAGCAATATGCCATGGCGTACCTCCAAAGAGCACTTTTGTCAACCTAAGATCCCTTGAAATATCCTGGTGTAAAAAAATGGAAACTATAATTGCAGTCACAGAGGGAGATGAAGAAAAGGAGACGGGTGGCATGATTTGGTTCCCGAAACTAAGTGTCTTTACACTAATTGACTTGGAAAACCTTGTGAGTCTTTGCCCTGATGCCTACACTTTTGTATGGTCATCCATGAAATCTATGCACATCGAAAGGTGTCCCAAATTGAAGACATTGGGTTCTGGGATTCCCCAAATCAAAAAGTCAGAAGCAGAGAACTTGAATGCTAACGTTGTCAGAGAATCATCATCATCAGCTCAAGAGGCAAGTCATCTCAACAGATCTTCTTCATCAACATCTGTTTGGTGCCCTGGAATATCATGTGCACCGCTCTGCTCGTCGAATAACAATCCAGTCAACGAATCTGACGATGATCCATCCACTCACAACAAATCCCAACAAAGATCAAGATCAAGATCCAGTTCCAGTTCAAGAGCGAATCATGCTAGCAACTATGTTCAGATATTGCCACAGCCTGTAGTTGATAAAGAGGTAAGCGCTCGTAAGTTTAATAAACTTAATTTCCCTTTTTAATTCAAACATGTGGATTAATTTATATAGCATTTTACTTTTGGGTTATTTACATAATTAAAAGGAAAAAAAAAAAATCTCATTGTTTTATTTGCTAGAAGAATTTAACACTTATGAATTTGAATATATGATATGTTTATTAAAGAAAATCTAACAAACAAGTACATATTTTGCATTTTGCTAGGTTATGTGGGCGAATCTTGACGATTCAAATACCAATGACAATCTACAATGTCTTAAAGTAAGCGCATGTGAGTCACTGGAAGTGATATTTCCGCTTGAGGAAACTGATTTTGTGCAACCATTTAATAAGTTGAGAGAACTGGTGTTGGAGGATTTACCAATGTTAATGCACATATGGGTAAAGGGATTACAACAAATCACAGGCTTTGGAAACCTAAGATTGTTAGACGTAGACCGCTGTAACAATTTGAGATATTTGTTTTCACCGTCCATAGTTCAACTTCTTATCAGCATGGAGGAAATAAAGGTTACCAAATGTGAGGTGATGGAACAAATTGTTGTAGAAGAAGAAGAAGAAGGAGAAACAACGAAATTGACATTTCCCCGAGTGACATCCATCACATTTGAAGATTTGCCCAACCTTGAATGTTTCTGCACATTTGAAGATTATACTTTGCACTTGCCATCCTTGGTGAAAGTGAATGTTACTGGGTGTCCAAAATTAAAGACATTTGTTCCTGGGGTTGAAGATTAACAAGGGAAAGGTATGTTTTACTTTCAACCAACTATTTCTCACTAATTAATGGAAGAACTTAATTATTTTCAATTGCCTTACCTTTTTGAGATAAATAAACTCGTACAACTATTTATTTATTGTACAGAGCCAAGTGCTTTAGGATTAAAAAAAAGTCCTCGTTTTTTAAGAAAACAAATTCAGTACAGAATCATGATCCTATTTTCATTAAAAGGGTTAAAGGGATTCTTCTCACAGGACAGAACTCAAACAGCAAGGCATGCTTGCTCTGTTTTTGGTTATTTGAAAAGAAAAAAAAAATTCTATTTATGATGTCGGGTCCCCTTGTTACTACTTTAGATACCAACCACGAGTGAGTGACCCCAGGTAGAGACGTAGAGTAGGTGAGACTGTGACCCTGCATCCTTTTATTTGGGGAAATCTTTCGGTGTGGTTTAAGCTGTGTTATTAATTTAAATTTATACATCTTCAATTTGGATGTGGTTTGCTGAATCAGAACCGCAATGCTGCTTGTGAGCGACATAAGGACGAAATACTTATCAGTTGCACTTCATACCTACAAGTCAATAAGTGTGCAGATGATCCTACAATTCCGATAAAAATGATTCAATATTATTGTTTTATAGTAATTTTGGTCTACTGTCAATGTATTTACCTAGGGTGCTTATGTTTTGCAGTTACTCTTGGGGATCTGACAATGTTTGCATCACCAGGTCTCGATGACATTCTACTGGCTGATTTTATCTGTGTTTTGTCCTCACTAGTTTGTTATATATTGTTACTGCTTGTCAGTAACAACATGTTGTTGTTACTGTTTAATAGTTGCAATTCTCTAATAGACAAATAGCAATTTTTAATTTGATTCGGAATGTGGTTGTTACTATTCGGAATATGTAAGTGAAGCTATGTTTGTTAATGCTTATCATTAACAATATGTAAGTGAGGCACTAAGATTGTAATTGCTTATTAGTAACAATATGTAAGTGGATTGCTACTGCTTATTAGTAACAATATGTAAGTGGAGATTTAGAATTGAAAATATAAGTGAGGCTATGGTTGTTACTGACAAGCAGTAACAATATATAAGTGGGGTTATGGTTGTTACTACTTGTCAGTAATAATATATAAGTAGAGACTATAGTTGTTACTGCTTGTCAATAACAATATTTATGTGGTCTATGATTGTTACTTACAAGCAGTAACAATATGTAAGTGGGGCTGTGATTGTTACTACTTATCAGGAACAATATATAAGTAAGAGTTATGGTTGTTATTGCTTTTTAGTAACAATACGTAAGTAAGGACTATGGTTGTTACTCCTTGTCAGTAACAATATATAAGTGGGGGCTATGGTTGTTACTGACAAGCAGTAACAATATATAAGTGAGTCTATGATTGTATTTTGTATATATAAGGGGCTATGATTTGTATAAGTTGTCTTGTTTCTGAGTTTGTTTGCATAGTGAATAACTGAAAATAGCTACTGTTTGATAGTGGCAATAAATAATAATTGCCACTGTTGGTTTTTTTTTTTTTTTAAGGTGGGAAAAAAATGGCAAAAAAAAGTTACTGTAGCACGCTACAGTGCGCTGCTATAGTAACTCCGTTATTTTTGCTCGCTACAGTGCGCTGCAACAGTAACTCCGTTACTGTTGGTCTGTTAAAGTGGGCTGCTACAGTATTTCACTGTAGCGGTTGGGCCTTAAAAACATTCTATTTTATGAAATGGACTTTAAAAAAAAAAAAAAAAAACTCTTTAATTTATAATAAAGTCATTCCCCAATTTGAAGGGTATTTCCCCTCCTATGGTGTAGAGTAGTTTTGTAAAGGCTGCATATTAGGTTTTAACTCCGAGATTTTGAGCGGAGCCTAAAATTTTGGAGTTATAACCTAACATAAAGTCGTCAAAGAAAAAAAAAAAAGACTTAATTAAAAATCCTAAATGACTACCGGTCTTAATCTAAGAAAGACTCATAAAATGGACTAAACTCTAAATTTTCCAATATTTAAACTATTAGATGCAGAGAGTTACAATAAGTATTATTTATAGAACTAATGTTCTTTCAAATGGTCCAAGAGCTTTTATCTACTATAGGAGTGATCCATTATATATTTTATAATAGGACGTTTCTATTTGAACCCTCTATTTGCTCATTATACCCCTTCATATTTTTTATATTTTGTAATCCCACTTGTTCTTTTAAAAAGAAAAGAAAACAAAAGAATAGTATTATGATATTATGATACTATATATCATATCAAATAAGAATTTTTTTTTAATTTGCTAATTAATGAAACAAAAAGTTACAAACTCTTCTTGAGCAAAAGAATTGATCTAATTGTTGTAAAAGTATGTGAAAATCTAGGGTTTGTGGAAGAGAAGAGGCAGAGAGAATATATCAGTCTCTTTCATTCATGTTATAAATATCCTTATATAGAGGTAGGGTTTACTAGATTTTAAATATTTACTAGTATACCCCTACCACTAATTACAGGAATAGCCACTTAATTATAACAATATATTTACAACACTCCCCCTTGGATATTCCATGTCATTAGTGTTGTCTCTGCTATGCGCTTCTAAGTTGCCTCGTTAAAACCTTGCCAAGTAATAAAAACCCTGTGGGAACAAAAACAACCTTGGTCGAAGGAAAAAGAGTGCAACGCGCTTGAGTGTGGAGTAGTCACATCAGAACCTCGAAAGTAGGTGAAGTCATATCTTCTGGATCATAGGCAAATAGTATGTCTATGGGAGCGGGGTGCATTAGAGTTGCTACACCAAAACCTTGCCCGGTAAACCCAATGGGAAAAACCCGTGGTCGAAGGGAAAAGATGAGCAAATGCATATATATCAGATCAACACATCTTCAGGATGTAGTATGAGTAGGGTGACCATGCCAAGATGTGCCTCATTAAAACCTTGCCAGGTAACAAAACCCAGTGGGACAAAATAACCCTGGACGAAGGACAAAAGAGTACACGATGGTCAAGTGAGTATGCTTCGGGATACTCCCCCTGATGTCGACTCCCCCTGAAGATTACATACTAGGTAAATCAGCCAATCTACGCAAACCAATACCTCGAACATGCATCAAGAACGTGGACTTTGGTAGTGACTTGGTAAAGAGGTCTGCATGGTTGTCTTGAGATCGGATCTGCCTGACTTCAATCATCTGATGCTCTTGTTGCTGTTGATTGAAGAAGAACTTCGGTGCAATATGCTTGGTGTTGTCTCCTTTGATGAAACCCGTCTTCATCTGCTCGATGCAAGCGGCAATATCCTCATAGATAATCGTTGGTTCATCAGTGGTGGAATTCAGCCCACACGTACTTCGAACATGTTTGGAAACTGCTCTCAGCCATATACATTCACGAACTGCTTCGTGAAGGGCTATAATCTCAGCATTATTCGAAGAGGTAGCAACAAGGGTCTGTTTCGTAGACCTCCAAGATATTGTTGTATTCCCAATGGTAAAGACATAACCAGTTTGAGAACGCGCCTTATGCGGGTCTGATAGATACCCTGCGTCAGCATATCCAAAAGGCGGACATCATTCCGAGGATCGAGGGGGTTCGATCCATTCCTTGATGCGTAGCTAGGGATAGAATAAGCCCATATCCGTTGTACCTTTAAGGTAGCGGAAAAAGTCTTTTATGCCATTCCAGTGGCGGCGTGTTGGCGCAGAGCTATATCTAGCTAACAAGTTCACAGCGAATGAGATGTCCGGTCTAGTACATTGAGCCAAGTACAATAATGCGCCTATTGCACTTAGATATGGGACTTCTGGTGCCAATATCTCTTCGTTATCATCTGCGGGACGAAACGGATCTTTCTTAGGATCTAGACTACGGACGATCATGGGCGTGCTAGAAGGCTTCGCTTTATCCTCATTAAAGCGCCTTAACATCTTCTGGATGTAATTCGATTGATGAACTAGAATTCCATCTGCACGGTGCTCGAGCTCCAGGCCGAGACAGAAGTTCGTTCTCCTAAGATCTTTCATCTCGAATTCCAATTTCAGGTGTTTAGCGGTTTCCTTGATCTCTTCAGGAGTACCAATTAGATTCATATCATCGACATAAACAGCTACAATAGCGAAACCAGAACTTGTTTTCTTAATAAACACGCAAGGGCATAGATCATTATTCACATATCTCATCCCGATCAAATACTCACTTAGACGGTTATACCACCTCCGTCCGGATTGTTTCAATCCATAAAGTGAACGCCTCAAACTAATGGAGAACGTGTTCCGTGGTCTGGAACTATTTGCATCGGGTGTCTTAAGTCCTTCGGGAACTTTCATATATATCTCTGTATCAAGATCCCCATAGAGATAAGCAGTGACCACATCCATAAGCTGCATACTCAGTTTTTCGGAAACTACCAAACTGATAAGGTAGTGGAACGTTATGACGTCCATTACGGGGGAATACTCTTCCTCGTAATCAATCCCAGGGCGTTGAGAAAATCCTTGCGCCACTAGACGAGCCTTGTATCTCACAATCTCGTTTTTCTCATTACGCTTCCTTACAAATACCCATTTAAATTCTACAGGTTTAACATGGGGAAGGTGTAGGAACGACAGGCCCAAACACCTTTCTCTTTGTCAAGGAATCTAATTCGACCTGGATTGCTTCTTTCCATTTTGGCCAGTCGTCTCGACGTTGACATTCATCAACGGAGTGAAGTTCGATGTCATCGCTAGTTATGATTTCGGTAGCTACCGCGAATACAAATATATCATCGATGATAATCTCGTTTCGATTCCAGAGCTCACTTAAGCATGCATAATTTATAGAGATCTCTATGTTCTCAGGAGTGGGTTCTAACGTTGGAGCGTCCCCCAACGCCGTCTCTTCTGGGACGGACCCATAATCCGGAACTATTTCGTGAGATGGATCGATTGAGATCGCGATGTCAAGGGGACTCATTTGTGCCAAATGTATCCTCTTCCGGGGATAAGAGTCCATCGAACCTAGTGGTCAACCTCACTTTTGGGCAGGGACATATGACTGGTTAGCCACTATTGTTGTACCTCGTCCATCTGGAACGACACGTCCTCCTGAGATGACACGTCCTTCGGGGACGGATATCCTTGCAGGCACATTTGCAGCAGGTATATGTGATCTCGTCACTTTAGCTAGATCAGAGAATGCGTCTGGCATATTATGAGTTATACTCTGTAGATCTAGAATTCTCCGCACTTCACTATCACATTGTGCGGTTCGGGGATCGAGATGAGACATAGTGGGGACATTCCACGTCAATTCACGTCGTTCTTCAGGAACGGTGACGTTCATATCTCCCCCTAACGGCGGGAAGACTGTCTCATCAAAGTGACAATCCGCAAATCTAGCGGTAAAGAGATCGTCTGTCAAGGGCTCTAAAAAGCGTATAGTGGATGGGGATTCATAATCGACATATATGCCCATTGTTCGTTGAGGACCCATTTTGGTACGTTGTAGCGGCGCAACTGGCACGTAAACTGCATACCCAAATACGCGTAAGTACGAAACGTCAGGTTCGTACCCAGTCACCAGCTGTAACGCAGAGTAAGGTTAGGTAGCAGTGGACCTCAACCGGACCAACATGGCTGCATGCAAGATTGCATAGCCCCACGCAGAAATTGGAAGCTTGGTGCGCATAACCAAGGTTCATGCGATCATTTGTAATCTTTTAATGAACGCTTCTGCGAGACCATTCTAAGTGTGAACATGGGGAACTCGATGTTCAACATTAATCCCAAGGGACATGCAATAATCATCGAAAGTTTTCGATGTAAACTCTCCGGCATTATCAAATCTTCTGGACTTTATAGGATAATCCGTGTGGTGAGCCTTCTGGGCGAGAAGTTTAGCAAAAGCAGCGTTTCTTGTGGACAATAGTGTAACATGTGATCACTTTGTCGATGCATCAACCAAAACCATAAAATATTTAAATAGTCCGCATGGTGGTTGGATAAGTCCACAAATATTCCCTTGTATCCTTTGCAGGAAAAAGGATGGAGTCTTTACTAGTCTTTGCATATGATGGTCTAGTATTCAACTTTCTGAGTGAGCAAGTTTGGCATAGTGTGTCACTAAACACATGATCCTTATTAGTAAGGGGATGCGCGTGTGATGAATTGAGGATACGGCGCATCATACTTTGACCTGGGTATCCCAACCGGTCATGCCATAGAAAGAAACTGCTCGAATTGGTTAACTTCTGGTTAACTATGTGATTGGCCTCAATCGATCTAATGGTGGTCATATAAAGACCGCTCGATAGGCATTTCAATTTCTCCAATGTACGCTTCTGGCCATACAAATTGGAGGTTATGCAAAGATATTCCACTCCATTTTCCTCAGTGGTTTCAACGTGATAACCGTTGGCTCGAATATCCTTATAACTCAACAACGTTCTTCTGGAACTTAGAGAATATAAGGCCTCATTAATAGTAATTCAGTACCATTGGACAACATAAAAATGGGCTTTGCCATGGCCCTCTATCAGGTTAGATTGGCCTGATATGGTTGTCACAGGGGTATGAGTAAGCAATAAGTTTGAAAAATACTTCCGATCTTGAAGTATGGTGTGCGTAGTAGCACTGTCTGCCAGACAACAAACTTCCCCACTAAACATGCTTATTCATAAATTTAATTCAATAGATCACATGTATAAAAATAACTTAATTGAATTAAATAATATTCGAGCATAACCAAATTTCCAAAACAAATAATCCAAATCATAAATCACCAAAATAATCCGAATAAGAAAAACATTATTCAGAAAATAAATACGGCACAAGCGCCGATCATATCCATGTCATCGAGTTTCTAGTCCTCGAAGTGTCCAGTAGCAGTCTGGAAATCAGTGACCTCTAAGGTGGTATCCATAGGAAATGATCCCTCAACGAGATTGGTCTCTCGAGTTCCGCGACTGGCGTGATACTCATTTACAGCTTGCGCTGATGCACGGCAGGTGCGGGACCAGTGATCAGTTCCTCCACATCGGTAACAGAGATCATTCTGATTCTGATTCTGGTGGCGACGGGCCTGATCAGTGTTCCTCTCATTTCGAGTTCTTAGGGCCGAGGGACCGTGGTTCCTACCACGTGGGCCATGGCCACGTTGGCCTCCGTCATACAGGTCATTCCTCTGAGAACCTTTCCTTCCATATCTCGGGCGGTCAGACTTTGTGCCTTTTCCTTGACCTCGGTATCCTCTTTCACGGTTTGAATCGCGATAAGCAATTGCGTTTGCTTCAGGCAATGGTGCTGCTTTAGTACCGACAGGTCGGGCTTGATCATTTCTCATTAATAAGTTGTTGTTCTTTTCAGCGAGCAACAGAGTGGTGATCAATGCCGAGAACTTGGTAAAATTCCTCTCCCTGTATTGTTGCTGCAGGACCAAACAGGAGGCAGGGAAGGTGGAGAAAGTCTTCTCCAATAGGTCAGCTTCGGTGAGCTCCTCCCCAAAAAATTTGAGGAGCGACCGGATCCAGCAGATCTCCGAATTATACTCATTCACGGATTTGAAATCCTGGAAACGAATGTTCTACCAATCATGTCTTGCTTCAGGCAAGAAAATGGTCTTTTGATGGTCAAACCGCTCTTCCAGAGCAACCCAAAGAGCTCGTGGATCCTCTTCAGCGAGGTACTCAACTTGAAGTGCTTCCTCCATATGCTTCCTAATGAAGATCATGGCACTTGCCTTAAGAGATTCTGCGACAACATTGTCTGCATTGATTGTCGATCTCATCTTCTTGGCAGTCAAATGAAGCTTAACATCTTGAGTCCACTTTAGATAGTTTCTTCCGGAAACTTCCAAAGCGACGAAATCAAGCTTGTTGAGATTTGACATTCTTTGGTTGAAAGGAACAAATAATCATGATTAGTGCTTCGGGCAATAATATCCATAAAAAATAAATAAGAACTTCAAGTTCTATAACATGGTATAGACATGTAAAATCTACTGGTTTTATCATGTATGGTGAATTTATGAAGGAAACTTCAGGTTCCTTATACGGCATTATTGAAGCTACAGGTTCAATATTTATGTATGAACTACTGGTTCATTAATTACCTGCAATTTCTACACATATACTCTAGTGCAAAAATTTAAACAAGTAAAATATTCATATACCCAAGTAGAACAGAAAAATATCACAAAATTGTTTGAATAAAAGTTTCTGGCATTTAAGGTATATATATTAAACGGTTTGCATACTAACAATAA
>NC_141371.1:15096373-15192339 GCF_963921425.1 Dryas octopetala
GCTGCAGGCAGCGATGCGTGGCTGCTGCTGGCAGCGCAAGGCAGCGGGGCTGCTGCTGCAGGCAGCGATGCGTGGTTGCTGCTGGGGTGGTTTTTCGATCACCCAAAAACTCTTCCTCTTTTTATTATTATTTAATCATTCAATTCAAGGAAGCATGTATAAAAATATATAAACCCAAATAAATCAATCTCATAAATTTAGGGTTCATGCTTCATGGAGGATTTTTCAATCAATCAAAGGTTTTAAAACATAAACATAAAATTGTTTTATAAAACCTACTTGGTTGAAGAACAAATTGATGGATGATCCTCTTTCGTTTATCGATCCACAATCCACAATCCAAAGAGCTTCTCGTGCTTGATTGATTGAAGAACGGATTGAATGATGATCCTCTTTTGTTTGGCGATCCACAATCCAAAGAGCTTTTCGTGCTGATAACGTGTTGTAAAAGTATGTGAAAATCTAGGGTTTGTGGAAGAGAAGAGGCAGAGAGAATATATCAGTCTCTTTCATTCATGTTATAAATATCCTTATATAGAGGTAGGGTTTACTAGATTTTAAATATTTACTAGTATACCCCTACCACTAATTACAGGAATAGCCACTTAATTATAACAATATATTTACAACACTAATAGAATAATTAAAAACAATACAAAAGAAAAATGTTTTTTCTTTAGATATAGGCAACAAAGAGGCGCTAAAAAACATCTCAAGCTAGTCCAGTTTCAAGATTTTGAGTTGAGTGTTTGAATGCTCAGTGCAAAAAATTTGGACGCTCATTATGTTTGGGCCTTAATTTACATTTTTCTCAAATGGGCCAGGATTTCTAGATGATGATTGGGCCACGCGCACAGCGAGCCTAATGATTAGGAAAAGATGGACCAAATACAAGATGAAGCCCAACACTAAATGAAGAAATCTGCGTAGAAGCACCACGGGCCGAGCCCAATAACGACAAAAGATAAGGCCTAAGATTATTCCCACTCGAAAGGAACCGAAGTATTCTCAGAAGATCAGAAGTCTTATCCCTTCAAAATTTTTGCTGATTACAACCTCTTCAAGAATCATGACTCTTAGGATCCAAGGCACTGGTTAAGTTTTAATCACTATAAATAAAGGCCTTGAGTGATCAAGAACACAACTTTGACCATCAGAAAAATCCCAGAGATCAACAGCATCAAGAACCCTAGTTTTTCAATTATCATAGGTTGTTATTATGTTTTCTTAATTTATTTTCTTAGTTTTTAGGCAAGTTCTTGAGAAAATATTATGGTTTCTCTCAAGGCTTTAGGATTGAAACACTGGTTTTCTTCAGTTTTGTTGGAATTAATATAAGTATGTTGCTTCGATTCGCATGTTATTAGTATAGATTTTACTTTATTGTTCTTTCTTTTCTGCTTCATAAGTAGGTTTATTGATTTCTTCACCGCTTTTTTAGATTAAAGTAGTGTTAGATTATGCATTTTACAGTTTATACTCGTATTATTACAATTCATTTCGAAGATTGCTTGTGTTTTGATTTTGTTTTTACAATTAATTGTTATTTGTTAGATCCTGATTTTAGACCCATCACTCGCACATTCATATTCACTCACTGCATCACCATTAAACCAACCCAGGCCATACTACCCTAAGTACTTGCAGCCAAGGCATCAGAACCTTTATGACCGAAAGGTGTTCCTTCCTTGGTCAGTTTCGCGCAACATCATTATTTGTATGCTCGACCTACGACTGCATACTAGCACACCCAAACGCAAATTTGAAGGACGTAGTTTCCTTGATCTGCCTAGTTGACACGTGGCCGTGGAGATTTTAAGGCAAACATTTTTGGCATGCTCGGTGGGATGACTGTAGTGCATGTCATCTAACACTCGGCCGCAAAACTTAAAAGATTTAAGGGAAATGATCAAGGAGTTGGTGATCAAGAATAAGGAACTTGAGGACCAGATTGCAATGGCTCCTAGCCATACACCGATTATATCAGCCATTCGACCGATGGGCAATCCGAAAACACAATTTCAGAATCAATTAATCAAGGGTCCGCCCTGTAAAATACAATTTTAACTAAGAGCCTAAATCAGCAGACTGACGCCATTAAGGATTTGGCCAATCAACTCTCAACTATAATCGCTACATTTACCCAGCAAGCAACCGAAGCGAACGAAAGCACCAATGCTCAATTCGAGACGATTGCCCTAGCTTTGCAAGAGATGAGTAGAGACATCAGGGAATCTACTCAAGCCTTAAGGCAACGGCCGATTAACAATGAATTCGGCCAACCGAATGCTCCTCCTGTACCCCAACCAGTAAGTAGTCTGATGGCTACGACCAGACCAGTACTACAAGAAATAGGTGAACTGCAGACAACGACCCCGTAACATATCCCAACTGACAACGGCCTCATGAGGACATAAGGTGTTGGGGGAAGTACCCAACCAGCGGTCATGTTGTCAATAAATGTTCAACATATTAATAACATGCATGGGGAACTGGTCACTGCCACCATTTCTTAATGTCTGGCAAAGAACTCCTCCAGAGAATCAACTACATGTGAACATTCCATCGGTCTATCCTTAGAATATCCCTCAGAATTAGCCAGGGTCGTTGCCTAACCTAACGGGTCCCCAAGGTAATCAATATGGGTAAGGAGACCAACACTTTAATCCGTACGGCTAGAAAGGACCACATGTACAACAGTTTGGAGCAATTCATCAGTTTGGAGGCCCGGCCTCTGGAAATCAATGGCAAGTCAATTGGAGACCGCCCGTAGATGAAGCAGCAAATACATGGCCTAATCTCGGCAGGTGTGAGGCAGGATACCGTCTAATTTGCATGGATGAGCTTCAGACGGTCATCGAGGGTATGATTGGAGCATTGCCAAGAAGAAGTGAACGTGCTACTAAGGAATTTTCAGATTCCAGACTTCGCCTTATTTTCTGGTAATGGTCCGTTATCATCGATAGAGCACGTTGCCCACGAGACTGCACAATAATTCTTAACGCGGTTCAAACAAACCAGGAGCCATTGCCACGTACAATTTTCAAAAAGAGAGTTTGTACAGATTGCACAAGAAGGTATGAGTTATGACCTCTGGAAGAAATATGAAGGAATGGCGTTTCAGACCTCTTCGAGCTCATCCTTCAGGTCAGTTGATATGAGGCTATTGTCAAAGAAGAAACTCAGAGGAAGATAGCTTCCAAAGGAACTTACTACAAAAGACAACCGATAGGGATGATAGATTTGGAGGAATCGAAAACGGCCGATGCCCGTGCGACCAAACTAGTTATTGACCGTGACCTTAGCCAACTCTAAGAATCCACAATCCAACACTACATGCACCTTCTCTTTCAATACTACTGTTTACACCCAAATTTGGCACATGTCGTTGGATGGAATTATGAAAAATAGCAGAAAATTGGGGAGATATGTTTCAGCCATTTTACTCGAGGCCTCCTCGAGTGGTACTCAAGGGGTACTCGAGTAACCATGCAGGAAGATCTCAGCACCGTTTATTCCTTCAATTGCTAATGACGTCAGCCATGACATAAGTCGATAGATGAAATGATGAGAAATGATGATGTCGCAGTGGAAAATGTGTGAAACCAAAGACGACCAAGCCTTGACGAGCGCTCGGTGTAGTGCATCATATGCTTTGCTTGCAGATGCAGATGCAGATGCAGATGCATATGATGCTTTTTAATATCGTTTGAATCATCTTGCATATGCATCTACATACACTACCAAAAAAAAAAAAAAAATCTCTTAGGCGACGAAATAGCTTCGTTGAGACTGTCGTCGCCTAAAGCTCGTTGCTCAAGACCTTAGGCGACGAAATCTTCAAGTTTGTCGCCTCAAGTTCCTTTAAGAGACGAAGCTGGTTTACTCTTCGTTGCCTAAAGCATATAACACAAAATTTATTAATAAATTTATATTCACACAAATTAGCAAAAATATAATTTCATACAAAGCAGTAATAACCCTAATGGTTAATTTATTCTAAACCGGTAGCGTCATCGTCATTCGTGTCTAGCGGCGGCTGATGAAATGACGGTGGCGGGACAAACCTAGGTATTGCCTTGGTTAACGCGGCTTGCAACGCCTCCTTCTCCACTTTCTCGGCTCGTAGTTCCTCCTGCAATTTCTGTACTTAAACGAACAACCCCGCGACGACTACAGATGGCTGAGAAGAAGATGAAGATGAGAACCGGACGTCACGAATCCACTTATATGCCATGTCGCGTATTTACTTACTGGGTCTAACACCCAGTGAGTCTGTTAAAATACGAAGTCCGACATCGGGATCGGGTACTAGGATCCACTCCAACAGAGTACCTGGAGGGTGCTGCCCGGCCAAGCTCTCCAAATATATTCTCAAGTTGGCTACCATCTCATCCTTTAAAATATTATACACAAGTAACCAATTAAGAAATTAAATATAAATATAAAAAAAATTGTGAAAAAAATTAAAATATAAAAAACTAACATATTTTGCCTTGATTGCATCACAACCGAGATGGGTATAGATATTCTCGAAAGTGTATATCTCTGGGAATTGCGACCCGCCCTAAAAAATAAAATAATGTTGTCAAAGACCCAAACAATACTAAGGAATATATATGTAGTAAATTAAATAATAACGTACCCGACGTCGCGACTCCACCCGATATGTGATGGACATCAAACCACTATGATGGTTAAATGGCTTCCCTTTTCGGTCTCTGGCATTGGCGACCGACTTCTTCTGTTAAATATTAGGCAAATTGTAAATGTGTTAGTGTATATACAACAATAGAAAAACAAAAGAACAATCGATTTTTTGAAGTCTTAAAATGATAAAACATACTAAAAACGCCTGGCTTAGGAAATGTTCGCACAAAAAACTCCATTGGTCAGACCACTCTACCAACTCCTTAGGAGAGTTCGCCAATGTCTCAACTGCCGACGAAAATCCCTTAAAATGCCTGTGTAGTTCGTGCTTCCACTGCTTGTAGGATTTGATGAGTAAATTCGTCATGTACGTGACGGTGGTGGAATCATCCATCTGAATGTCATACTTAACCTGAAAAGAATATTAAACTGTTAGGAATGAATGATCAAATTCATCATTTTGTATTAATTATCGAGCTATACTCACTGAGATGGAGCAGATCACTTTGTTTTGGGTCTCTTCCGGCAATTTTTTCAAGTGGTTGCAACCAAAGGACGCTCGGCACGGACAATCACCCCCACGTCTTGCGAAAACAAATTGTCGACATTAGGTTAACGATCGTCGGCATGTTTCCACATACATGATTCGAATTTGTGCCCCACTAGTGCGCACGATCTGAGAGGACTTCACCCCACTACATGGTCCCCTCGTCGCAGGGGATGAAGCGATAGTGGTGACCTGACCTTAGCGGCCGTAGGTCGATGGGCCTTCCGCGGCACAGAGGGGCTCCCAGTACTCGAGGAGGGCTAGACTACGTCATCGAGACCTGACTCAATCGCCTTCCACCTTATAAAATAAATTTTAAAATACAACTAATTGTTACAACAAAACGAAATTTAACATACAAACTAAATTATATTTATCTAGCTAGATATATATATTTCTACCTCATCTAAATAAATTTAATAAGTAAAATACATTTATAATTAATCTAAATTTAATAATTAAACTAATGAGAAAAATTAAACAAAATTTTATAATTAATCAACATTTTGTAATGAAACTAAATTTTATATTTAGAAACTAACAAACTAACTAATAAATTTTATAATTATAAAACATACAAACTAACTCATAAATTTTATGATTAATTTTAACATACAAATATACAAACAAACATAATAAATTTTACCTCGAAACTTTGCAATTTGTCAATTCAAATTTTCCCCGCATACGAGAATATTCCTACAAAGCAATCAAGGAACAATAAAGGAGATTAAAAACCCACAAAATATAATAAATAACAAAAACATAAAACTCACACAAAAAAACAACAAAATCCACAAAATAAATAAATTACAAAAAAAAAAAAAAACACAAATTCCACAATCCTGCAAATCTATAACAAATGCAATCCACAATCCTATAAATACAAAATCCACAATATTAAAAACCCAAAAAGACAGTAAATCCATATAAAAACATAAAATGAAAAAAAAAATTACCCAAAAAAAAAACCCACAAACCCAATTGGGGTTTGGGCGGTAGTGTGCGCGGGGGGGAGGGGGAAGCAGTGCGAGGAGGGGCTGGGGTTTCGTTGCTTAAGGGTGTGAAATTTTTTACGGGAATTAACCCTGCTTATTTTTCGCACCCTTAGGTGACGAAATTAATTTGTCGCCTCAGCTACCTTTGGGCGACGAAACTAGTCGCCTAAGGGTTTGATTTTTTGATTTTGCAAATATTTAATTTTTATTTAGTATTTAAAATATATATAATAATTCATTATAAGATTATAATATACTTAATAATATACAATAAGATTCTAAATTTTAACTTATTTACTAATTTATATTTGTAATTTTACATATATAGAAATATAAAGTATATATCAAATATGTTTTAAAATATATTAAAAATTTCACCAACCGTTCAATAATTTTGAAGACCACAACGTTATTTCGACGATCGGAGCCGTTCATTTTTTATGTTCATATTCAAAAATCATTCCTGCAAAAAATCGGCCAAATCAGAATTCATCTACCAATTGGATTATCATTAGAAAAACCACGATTGTTCATTACTTCGACCATCGTTACCTAACTTCTACATCTTCGATTGAGCTAATTTTTTGAATGGATGATCCTTGAGTGGGGAACTAAAAAATGAACATTTCAGATCGTTGGAAACTCGATCGATATGTGAGCATCTACATATAAATACACTTGAAAAGTATAATTGTTTTAACTTTTTCGTTTAACCCTTGTCGTTTCAATAATTATGAAGACCACAACGTGATTTCATTGATTAGAGCCATTCATTTTCTGTGTTTATACTCAAAGATCATCCCTTCAAAAAATCGGCCAAATTGGAATTCATCTACCTATTTGATTATCATTAGAAAAACCACGATCATTCATAAATTCAACCACCGTAACCTTACTTCTACATCTGCGATTGAACTAAATATTTGTAGGGATGATCTTTGAGTGAGAAACTAAAAAATGAACGGTTCAGATCGTTGGAAACACGATCGAGATGTGAGCATATACATATAAATACAGTTAGAGAGTATAATTCTTTTAACTCTTTCGTTTAACCCTTGTCGTTTCAATAATTGTGAAGATCACAACGTTATTTCAACAATCGGAGCCATTCATTTTCTGTGTTAAAACTCAAAGATCATCCCTGCAAAAAATTGGCCAAATCGGAATTCATCTACCTATTTGATTATCATTAGAAAAACTATAATCGTTCATTACTTCGACCACTTTTACCTAACTTCTACATATCCGATTGAGCTCATTTTTTGCAGGAATGATCCTTGAGTAGGAAACTAAATAATTACTAGTTTGGATCGTTGTAAACATGATCGAGATGTGAGCATCTATATATAAATACACTTAGAGAGTATAATTCTTTTAACTTCTTCGTTTAACCCTTGTCGTTTCAATAATTGTGAAGACCACAACGTGATTTCAACGATCGGAGCCGTTCAGTTTCTGTGTTCATACTCAAAGATCATCCCTGCAAAAATCCGGCTAAATCGGAATTCATTTACCCGTTCGATTATCGTGAGAAAAAACCACAATCATTCATAAGTTTGACCATCGTTGCATAACTTCTACACATCCGATTGAGCTAATTTTTTTCAGGGATGATCTTTGAGTGGAGAACTAAAAAATGAACTGTTCGGATCGTTGGAAACATAATCGTATCATATGCTTATACATAAATATAAATACACATGAAGAGACATTGGGCGCACTTTAGGTGACGAAGGTTAGTGTCGTCGCCTGAGGACTCTTTGGGCGACGAATGTCCATTTTCGTCGCTCAAAAGACCCTGGGGGCGACGGAAGTATTTCGTCGCTCAAAGTGTCCTTAGGTGACGAAGGTCTTTTTCCGTCGCCTAAAGTGGCTTTAGGAGACAAATATTCAAATTCGTCGCTCAAAGAATGGCGCCAATATCATTTTGGCAGTCAACTTTAGGCAACGAATAATTTTTGTTGCTCCAAGTTGTTTTGATGAACGAATCCCAAATTCGTCGCTAAAGTGACTTTTGGCGACAAAATAGTTCGTTGCTGAAACCATTCGTCGCTAATTTTTTTTTTTTTTAAGAAAAAAGTTATTCCTTAATATTATTATAATGTTCCTTGATGTTGTTTGAAGCTTTCTTTAAAAAATAAAAAATAAAAAAATTTGGTAGTTTAATTTTGGGCCAGCTTGTTTTGGACTTAAGAATCTTTTTGATTTTGTCTTGCTAGATAAAAAACCCAAATAGAAATCATGTGCACACAAATGAAGGTAAAACGTACCATATATCGATCTGTTTGGACGTATGGTGTGTGGAGGTCTGCGAATGTGCATGCGTGATGCTCATATTTGGAATCTCTTGCTTGGAGCTAGCGTATTTGGATATATGGTGAGGTTGACATTTGAAGGATGACTCAAATCTTACGTAAGTGGAGATTTTGAAAGGGTACGTGGCTAGATTAGAGTCATTTAAAATTGATAAAGAAGAAGAAGAATAAGTTCTGTTTTTTTTTTTTGGCCAGAGAACAAGAATAAGTTCAAGGAAAAAGAAAAGGAAAGGAATAAAGCGAGATCGAACATTTAAAATCTGATCCAATATCCAGCACTGCCATTCTCCCACACATATATTTTATCCTTTCCGTATGCATCTGATCTTGTCTTGCTTTTCCTCTCCCCTCCCCCAGGTTTGGAATCAAGATTAATATATATATATTTCTCGTCTTTTTCTCTTTCCTTATATTAATTGTCAGCCAAATTCAAACTGTGATAAGAATGGCTCCAGCACTCATTTCCGCACTCCTAGAACAGTTGGCTTCAGTCATCCATCAACAAGATGAACAAGGGGTGAGATTAGTCGTGGGTGTTGAGGAAGAAGTTGAAAATCTCAAGAGAAATCTCCACTCTTTTCAAGGTTTGATCGGGAAGGCAGAGGAGAGGCAAGTGAAGGAGGCTGACGTAAGACAGTGGCTGGCTAATCTGAAAGAAGTATGCTGTGAGATAGGCGACGTGTTGAATGAGTGGAACAATGAAATTCAGAAACTGCGAGTTTTTTGAGAAGAAGCTGTGCCAATTTTTATTCAAAGATCAGTGTTCACTGCTTCACTAAGCCATAAAGGCATTACATCAGTCCAAAAATAAACACCCATGTGGGTCTTAGCAAATTGAGCTAATTGATGAGCCACCAAATTGGTCTTGCGACTGCGAAACTGGCAAGTAGCTCCTACAAAGGAGGCCAAAAGGAGCTTAATCTCCTCCACTAAAGCGCCATCTGCATGCATACAAGGGCCTTCCATGTTAATGCAACTGACTGCATACGCGGCATCCATCTCGAGTATGATACGTTGAGCGCCCAAATCCGCTGCCAGTGTGAGCCCCATCGCCGCGGCTAGAAGTTCAGTGGCTTGTGGCGAGAAGGATCCCGGCACCTGCTTGGTCGCTGCCACCAGAATTTTGCCCGAGCAGTCACGGATTGCAACGCCCAGTCCGCAGCGCCGGCGCCCGCTCAGAACTCCCCCGTCCACATTAATTTTCACTGTCCCCTCTGGCGGTTTTTCCCATCGGCCTGGCTCAGGTCTCGCGCAACTCTGCTGCACCGAACTTGAATTGGCTTCCTTGAACTCCAATGCAAATTGAACCAACCGCCGATAGACATCCTCAGGCGCCTCTCTGATGTTGTTATAGACCCAATTATTCCTCCAATTCCAGATACCCCAGCAAAGAAAGGCGAAGAGGGTCAGCTCATCCATAGAGAGAACCCGCTGGGCATATTGGCAGAATTCGAAAACCGACCCCCCCATTGGCCAACCCGCAGCCTCACTCAGAGAGGAGTGTCTCCAGATGGTTTTGGCACCTTTGCATTCCCATATGGCATGTAAGGGAGTCTCAGCCCGATGATGGCAGCAGGGGCAGGAAGGGTCAGCCCGGATCTTGCGCTGGAACAAAGTAGCGTTGCAAGGAAGAGTTCCAGAGCACCAACGCCACAAGAAGAGCTTCACCTTTCCTGGAATTTTGAGCTTCCACACCCCTCTCCAGAAACTTTCCTGCGAGTTATGAGAGGATCCTTCAGCACCCTCTGCCCTCCGCTTCTCATTGACTGCCAACCAATACCCACTTTTAACCGAGTAGCAGCCATTCTTCGAATAATGCCAAATTTGGATGTCAGCCACACTCATGCGACTGAGAGGGATGCTGACCATCATGTCAGCCTCGTGGAGAGCAAAGTGCGCATAAATGAGATCATAGTTCCACTTACTCCCATCGGTGATGAGGTCGCTTACACGGAGGTCAGTGGCAAGCAGGCGAGGCGACTGCACTCGGAAAGTGGTCGGAGAGGGTAGCCATCCATCCCCATATACTAAAATGTTCTCACCCGTGCCCACTCTCCATCTCATACCAGCCAAGAGTAATTCCCTAGCCCATAACAGGGACCTCCAAAACAGTGAAGGCCTGGACCCCAGGGAGGCGTTTGCGAATTGATCCGAAGGGAAGTATTTTCCTTTGAGAACCCGACATACCAGCGCATTCGGTGTTGTTAACAGCCTCCAACCATGCTTTGCTAACAGAGCTTTGTTGAAACTCTCCACTTCCCTGAAACCCAGCCCTCCCTCTAGCTTCGAACCACACATTTTCCCCCATTTTAGCCAATGCACACCTTGTTTGTTTTTATTTCCCCACCAGAACCGCGAGACTAAAGAAGTAAGCTCTCTGCAGGTCTTCTTGGATAGGCAGAAGAAACTCATATAGTAAGTGGGGATGGCCTGTATCACCGACTTCAGTAACACCTCCTTCCCCGCCTTAGAAAGTAATTTCTCTTGCCACCCATTCAGCCGTTGCCACACACGGTCTTTTAATGGGTGAAACAGGTGTTCTTTTCCTTTACCCACGACTGTAGGCAGCCCCAGATATTTTTCATGGCATTGGACGATCGGGACGCCCAATACTTGGGAAATAATTGTGCGGTATAGATGCTCAACGTTCTTGCTAAAACAGATAGCCGACTTGGAAAAATTCACCACTTGTCCGGAGATTTCTTCGTATACCTGTAACATCTGTTTGATTTCCCGAGCAGCCGCAATTGTCGCCTCCGCAAATAAAAGGCTATCATCGGCGTAGAACAGATGCGTGATGGGGGGGCGGAGGTGCCCGCCTTAACTCCCTGGATGAGCTTCCTTTGTTCTGCATTGTGGAGCAAGGCACTAAACCCCTCTGCACATAGCAAGAATAAATAGGGGGATAGAGGGCAGCCTTGACGCAGGCCCCGTTGTGGAATAATGTTGCCCAATGGAATCCCCTTCCAAAGTATCGAAAACTGTACAGTGGTGATGCAGTCCATGATTCTTCTAACCCATTGCTCATGAAAACCCATTTTCAACATTATTGCTTCTAGAAAACTCCATTCCACCCGGTCGTACGCCTTCGCCATATCGAGTTTAAGTGCCATCTTGGGCGATGCAGTGACATTCTGTGTCTTAATCGTGTGGGTGGTCTCAAAAGCAACAACCACATTATCAATTATTAGGCGGCCTGGAACAAAGGCGCTTTGATTCTCAGAGATCACATGTGGGAGCACCCCTTTCAACCTGTTTGCAAAAGATTTAGCAACAATCTTATAGAGAACATTGCACAGGCTGATAGGCCGGAAGTCCGTGGTCCGTTCTGGCTTAGAGACTTTGGGAATGAGCGCAATAAGAGTGTCGTTTACACAGCCCACACTACAAGTACTGTTTAAAACCGATAGGCTAAAATCCACCACACGATCTCCCACTATATGCCAATATTTTTGATAAAATAGTGCAGGCATGCCGTCCGTCCCAGGGGATTTTGTTGGGAACATTTGAAAAAGTGCTCGCTCCACCTCCTCCCGTGTGAAAGGGAGCAATAGCTGGGCATTCATCTCCACTGTAATCTTCGGCATCATTGTGTCTAGTATTCTTTGCATTCCGATACCGCCAGTTGAATTGAAAAGGGAGTTAAAATAGTCACTGAACATATTACCCACTGCAGTATCATCAGTGATCCACTCGTGATGATCATCGAATAAGCCAGCTATGTGGTTTCGTCGGCCTCGTTCCCTGGCATGAGCATGAAAAAAGCGGGTGTTCTTATCACCCTCCCGCAGCCAAGAAATTCTAGAGCGCTGCCGCCAGTAGATTTCATCTTCTTCTATCAGTTTTTCCAGTGAGACTTCCAATTCCCTTAACTTGCCGCAGCGTATGGTAGGGTTGGCAGACGCCTTGACCTTCTCGATCTCTAATTGAATCTTTGAGATTTGTTTTTGGCGGCTGCGGAAGAGCTTGGCGCTCCAGGTTTTCAGTTGACTAGCACAATTATTTATTCCTTGCGTTAAACCAGCCCCCTCCATCGTTGGATCCTCCCAGACATTTCGGATTATATCTTCACACCCCGTCTCACGACACCATCTTTGTTCGAAATGGAACCTGCGCCGACGCTGTATCGACTGAAAATTAGAGGTGCGAGTTGTTAATCTGGCCAGAATTGGGATGTGATCCGAACCAGGGAGTTGAATGTGCTGGGTCGTCACTTCCCCAAATAAATCAAACATACCCCGATTCACCACCACCCGGTCCAAACGTTCTTTAACAAAGCAGACCCCAGCTCGTCGACATTCCCAAGTGAAAGGATCCCCTACAAAAGGCACATCTGAAAGATTACAGTCCAAGAGAGTCTCCCTAAAGTCCCTCATTTGACTCGCCAACTTCTCCCTACCCCCCCATTTTTCTTCCGGTCTGAGAATTTCATTGAAGTCTCCAAGGACCAGCCATGGACTACCTTGAGCCCCACCAAGTCGCCGTAACAACTCCCATGAATGTCTTCTTTGGTTTGCCACAGGGTTACCATAGAAACCAGTAAGGCGGAAGTGCGGGCCGCTGTCCTGAAATATCTGCATGTCAATATGTCCCTGCGAGTAGGAGAGAAGTTTCATGTCTAACCCGGCCCGCCATAGCAAAATCAAACCTCCGCTCAGTCCAGTACGCCCCACAAAAATTGAGCCTTTCATTCCCAGCTTGGAGTATAAGTTTTCCATTTGTTTATTCGTAATTTTTGTCTCCATTAGAAAAATGACGTCCGGTTTTTTTTCCCTCAAAAGATGCTTGAGAGAGGCGAATGTCCGGGGATTCCGGAGACCCCGAACATTCCAGCTTAACAGTATCATTGTTCGTGGTGGGCCGGGATATCCGGACCCACCACTTTAGCCCCTGAGATTGGGCTTTGTGTATCTTCCATTAATCTTGCTTTTTTTCTGAGCAACCACCTTAGCTTTGTCTTCCGCCTGTGCTTTCCGTTTGCCCCCACTCACGATCCCCCCACTAGTCGGACCCCCCTCCCGTGATGCCAGCCGGGGGGAGAGTCTCACTGGTGAAACTTTTGGTTTTGGCACCGGGGTCCTAGTAAAAGCACCGTCCCCCCTCACCTCCGATGCCCCACTCGAAGATTGCAAAACTTGCTTGAGCACACTGCCAAGTTTGGATATTGTACTTCCTTGTGATAATCCTTGTTCTTCCCCCGAGGTCGTCTCCTTCCCCCCATTCCGTTTTCCTATTTCTTTTTTCTCCTTTCCTACTGCTCGTTCACTGCGTTTCTGCTTCTCCTCCGTCCTCGCAGCTTGGATTACCGAAGCCAGTGTGTCATTATCGGATGAAGACGTGGGGGCTAAGGCGCTTTGTCTCTCACCGAGGCCAGCCTGGATGTTCTCAAACACTGCTTTTACCGGAATCGGCCGTGTCTCATCTAAGGGACTCATCATGTCACCATCACTGGAGCCAACATTCGACTGGTGCACCTTCTTTTTCTCTTGTAACTTTTGGCCCTCTCTATCCGTCACCTCCTCTACTAAAGCCTCTATCTCCTCTCTTACCTCCTCTGTGAGTCCCCCCTTCCCAACCTCCACCGGAGTAAACTTGCCAGGCTCGTTTCGTGCCACTAACCACTCTCCCCATTGATACGAAGGTTTCTTCCGTTGATCCTCCGAGATGAACTTGCAGACTTTAGAGCTGTGCCCAATCCTCCCACACGCATGACAGTGATAGGGGAGGCGTTCATAGCGAAACTCAACCGTAGCCATCGCCCCTTCATCAAGGATAAGTTTTTTGACCCGGGGTATCGGTCGGGTTACATCAAGTCGCACCCGAGCCCGAAGAAATCTGCCAACCAGGTGTGCTTCGAATCCTCCAGCAACCTCAATACACTGTCCAATACCATCTCCGATTATCTTTCCTATTTCCTCTGTCATATAGTCAAAAGGGAGATTGTGAAATTGCACCCAGAACTCTGCAAACTTAAGTTGCATCTGGGACGGAGCTATACTGCCATTCGGTTCTTCCAGTAGCACGAGTGCTTTATCAAAAGTCCAGGGCGCTTGAGAAATCACTTGCTTCTTATCCTCCTCAAAGGCAAACGTGAACAAGAAAAGATTGGGTCCCAAATCTTTCACCGTCACAGCCCCCATCGCATCCCAAATCTTCACCATTGTTTGTTTAAAAGCTGTCCTGTGGAAAGTTTTTCCCGTCAACACATGTCCCACCAGACTACGCTGCATGACCTCGCTATTTGTCGTTGAGCGTGGTCGTTCGATTTGAATGGAATCGATCTCGTCTTCAGTCAGAGTCAGAGTTTTGGAAAAGCTTGTTTCTATCTCCTCCATCGGTCGGCCCAGTCCCAGTCGAAGAAGCACCACTGAGAGGATGGTCGTCTCAAATCTGCGCACAGCGACGCCGGCCAGATGCAAAAAGGAACCAACCCTAGCCGTCAAAGCACAATACTTTGCGTAGAAGTTAGGTTTTGAAAAAACTCCCGCTTTTTTAGGAGGAGAGTACCCTGGTTCCAGATGGCTAAGTTAAAGATGCACTTCTTGGTGTCTAGAAACTGCGAGTTGAGAAACAAGAAAAAAAAGAAAGTGACGATGCTCTTGCTACTAAGAAGAAGGTATGTTCCACCATTTCCTCCTATTACTTAAGTTGTCGTAGTGCTCTGTTGATAAAGAAATTGTCTCACCAAATAAAAGACAAGATAAAGAAACTGAACAATAGTTTAACTTCAATTTCTAAACAAACAGGTGATTGGTATACCACAAGAGTAGCCATTGATATCTTTGAAGTTGATCGACCCATAACTTTCGATATACCTAACATAATTGGTCGAAAAGATCAACAAGATATTTTAATTAGCAAGTTGTTAAGTGTGAGTAGTCAAGAAGACATGGGTCCTCTGGTCATTCCTATTATAGGGAAGACAGGAATTGGGAAGACAATTCTCGCCCAACTAGCCTATAATGATGAAAAGGTGAAGACACATTTCGATAATAGAATATGGATTTGTGTGTCAGACCTTTTTGAAGAGACTAAGATTTTCAAATCCGTCATTGTAGATCTTGGAAAAAATAATGATACTCGAATTCATTCAAATGAGTTGGAATGTTTATTGGAATGTATAGAAGAATGTGTCATTGGAAAAAGGTTCCTTCTTGTCCTAGATGATGTGTGGACTCATGACTATAGCAAGTGGAAACAATTAGAGGGGTCTTTGCAGAAATGTGGTATAGGATCTAGAATATTGGTGACCACACGAAATGAGGAGGTTGCTAATATGATGGGAGCTACTTCCGCTCATAGCATCTTTCTGAAAGAGTTGAGTGAGCAAGATTGTCGGTCATTGTTTACTAACATTGCTCTCTCTCACAAGCAAAGAGATGAGTCGTTTGAAGTGATTGAATCTATTGGTAAGGAAATTGTGAAAAAGTGCAATGGTTTGCCTCTTGCTGTGAAGGTTTTAGGTGGTCTCATGAGATATAAAGAGACAATGAAAGAATGGCAGGATGTCTTGAATAATAAAATGTGGAGCCTAGATAATGTTGTGGAACATAAAATTTTTAGACAATATTATGGTTTGGCATCCGCAATAAGACGTTGTCTTTTATATTGTGCTATTTTTCCAAGAGATTACAAGTATGATAGAGATGCTTTGATTGAGTTGTGGATGGCACAAAATTTTCTTAATTCAAAATTAGAAAAAGAAAATGAAATAATAGGTCAAAGCTATATTGATACCTTAACAAAGCGGTCTATCTTCCTAGGTTTTGGGGAAGATGATGGGAATATCTCAAGTTGCAGAATGCATGGTCCTGTGTATGACTTTGTGTCGTTTCTCGCTGAGAATGAATGTTTTATCGTAGAGGCTAATGACAGTAGGCACCACAAAATAGAGTGTGCTAAGGTTCGTCATTTGACTATAAGGTCTGCACCAGAGGGTCCATTTCCATTTTCTCCTATTTCATCATACAATTGGAAAAACCTATATACCCTCACAACAATTGATTCATGCATTACTACCTTGGACCCAAATTTGATTTCGCAATTGAAATACCTTAGGACATTAAATTTGAGTCATAACCAACTCAAAGAAGTTCCAAAGGAGATTGGTGAATTGGTACATTTGAGGTACATTGATTTGTCTCATAATCCTCATTTGAAGAAATTACCAAACACGGTGTGTAATTTATACAATCTCCAAACCTTGCGCCTTGTTTCGTGCACGGGGCTTAAAAAATTACCTGAGGCCATGAGAAAACTGATTAACTTAAAGCATCTTCATGTTAAGGACTGTCATCAGCTAAAGTACTTGCCAAAAGGGATTCAGAGATTAACAAGTCTGCGGAGACTAGATGAGTATACTGTATGTGGTGGTGACAAAGATGAGGCATTCAAGATGGAAGATTTAGGAATTTTGGACCAGCTTCGGGGTTGCCTTTCCATTAAAAAGCTGGGAAATTTGAAAAAAGCGAGTGAAGCTGAGAAAGCACAATTGGGGAATAGACAACACCTCACTAAACTGGAACTAGATTTTGAGAATGAAGAAGACGAGCAGAGGAATAGTGATACAGAAATACTGAATGGCTTAAAACCCCACAAAAATTTGGAACTTTTACGCATTGGTTGTTATGAGGGTGTCATGGAGTCTTTCAATAGGATGATGACGTCTTTGAACAGTTTGAGAAGCCTTATTATCGAAGAATGGAGATATTGTGAATTTTTGCCTCCTCTTGGGAGATTGCCGTCACTTGAGAGGCTGGAAATATCAGGGATGCATAGTGTGAAAAAGGTTGGGGTTGAGTTTTTGGGATCGTCATCAGGTATTTTATTTCCGAAATTGAAACAACTCAGCTTTGGGATCATGCAGGAGTGGAAAGAGTGGGAAGGAGTGCAAGGGTGGCGGGAAGAGGATTCTGAATTTAAAATAATGCCATGTCTTTATTCATTACGAATTAATTCATGCTCTCTCCTAACAACACTGCCGGACTTCCTAAGGAAGACACCTCTGCATGACTTGAGGATTGATTGGTGTCCAATTCTTGCACAAGGCTGCCAAAAAAACACAGGAAAGGAGTGGCCCAAGATTTCTCACATCCCAAACATCATAGTTGATGTAAGACGGTCCAAAAAGACCGAGTTTGGATCCAGTAAGACCAAGAAACCGACCGGCCAAAATGACTAATTAATTGAAGTCTCATCTGTGTTTCCATGAGTGGGGGAGCTCTGCCATTCCAATATCTCATATATCCACCTCTGTTTTCTGGTAAATGAGTTGCTCTTATTTATTAACTTGTATTTATCCATTAATAAATATATATGTTTACCTTTGAGTTGTGGCCATCATCACATTTCTTTCTTTCTTCTTTTTTCTTTGGAATCTTCAGGTATGTAATTTTTACGCATGATTTTCTCAACGAAGCAATGTCCAAGTGGTGACTCGCTTTTAGGCTGGTCGCTCTATTTCTTCAAGTTACAGGTACTTAAGTGCAATGCAATGTAATTTTGCATTGGCTGGGTTTGACACTATGAACAATTTAATTAATGTGAAAATTATATGCAGACTGACAATACTGCAAGCACCCTTATGGGAGATATATCAGACCTCAAAGTTGCAGTGACTGGACTCCCCGAGGCATGATCACTGTCTGGTACTCCTTTACTATGGAATAAGGACTTCATTTTCTTTTAATTCAAGTTATAGACAAGTCCTCTAATTATGTATCTTCTGTACAGAAAATCTCACCAAGCTACATGTACAGACCACGTTGAAGCGCATAAAGGATTTAGGATGGCATTGGCGTTGTCAAGCTGATGAGGTGCTATGTGTCACGGTCCGCACTTAGAGTTGTGCTTCCGTGACATTAATATGAAGTATGGAGGGCCAAATGCCAAGAGAATGGCATCCGTTTGGCGAAGAGTGGCCGGGTTGCGCGCGTGGAAGGGTAATTTCGTAATTTGGCTGTTTCGGGGTCTTCCGGTTGGAATTTGGGAAATCTAAAAATACCGGTAAATCCAGGAGGTCGAAACGAGTCCAACGCAACTGACGGTTCGTCATTCGGAGTTCGGATGAATTAATTATGGCCAATTATGACTCCTCGCGCATGTTGATGTTTCCTCCTGTTTTGTGAAGAAAGGCATAAAATGCTCTTTAGGGGGAGACATGGTGTCAGGCTCTCCACCACCCCCGGCGCCCACACCCATGGGGCGTTAAGCGAGCTACTCTAGGAACCTGTGGGGACCTAGGGGGCGGGCACATGACTTCCGGAGGGCGGTCATGTGTCTCCGTGGGACAGGAGGTCCCACGGACAGTACAAGCGAGCGGGAGTGCTTGTATTGCGCTGGGCGCGCGCAGACGAGGCTACAAGAGGAATTCCATTATGCCGCGCTGTATGCACATCACGCCCATTACATGTGAACTCCCGGAGACTCCATGGTGCTCATTGGCCATGAAGTACTCAACGAGGGCATCGGCTTGGGTTCGGCCATGCACAATAGATGATGCTAGCAGGCACGGGAAGGGCGACCCTGTGCCAAAGAGAGAAAGCTAACGTGGGGCATCGGAGAAGAGTTGCTCAATCGGGTGGCATGCATGAAAGTTGGCTTGCATGTTCAACTCGAGGAAAGGACTATGGGCGCGAGCTAGCCCTTAGTGCCATGACGGTCAAGAGTGGAAACAAAGTAAGACCCGACATGTGAGAATGGAATGCCGGCGTCATAAGAACCTATCGATCGGGCGAGTGTCTAGGCTGAGAACCTTGACACAAGGAAGCAATCGAATAGTCGCTACGAGCGAGACTCGAGATGAGTAGTTCTTGTTGGCAAACCTCGAGAAGGAAACGAATGGGTCTAAATCCTGAAAAGAGTAAAGAGAAAGGATGGCTGGCCTTGATTCAGAGGAATCTTGGCGCCGCACGGGCAAATTCCGCTGCGTAAAAAGTGAGCCCGTGACAGTTGGTATCAGAGCCTAGTTGGTCAAGAGTGGCCAAGTTGAGGACGACGCTAACTTGAATGGTGCTATCAGACGGAGATGTCGAGCGGGGCAACATCTTTAGTGAAAGAGAACCCCAAAGCTAAAGAGTGAGGCAAAGAGAAGCCCACAGAGGGCAAGTTGAAACAAACAGATGGGCAACAGAGAGACAGCCCTACGAGCAAGTCTAAGAACAATGTGCAGAGGCACTAAACAAGCAAGAGAACAACGTGCGGAGGCACCCAGTGAGGAAATGGGCTAGAGTGAAGCCCCAATGAAGAGACATGCTGAACGGAAGCGTTGACACCTATGACAGACTAGTGCATTGTGCAAGGAGGAGTCACAAGAGCTTGAGAGTTGAAGTTGCGCATTCTTCCTTAGATTCTTATAAGCCGTCGCAGTGGCGCATTGATCTATTGAAGCATGTAAGCCGCTAGAGGAGCGCATGGGTTCAGAGGTACCTTGTAAGCCGCATTGGTGGGTTGCTCTTGTGATAGTCGAGTTCATGTAAGCCACGACAGTTGTCATATGGTTGCCAACAACCCTATTGAAGTATTGAGATGAGCAAAGAAGCCAACGTTGTGTAAATCAGTTGAAACGAAGGCACCCTAGTGCGGAGGCACATAAGGGAGAAAGGAGCTACACCAGAGTGGACGAGCCACACGAAAGTTGCAAGAGGCAACAAACTGAGCACAACAAAGGCAAAGAGCCTGAGAAAGAGTGAAGCAAGAGGCGGAAGAGCCAACATATGACCATGTGGGTCGAATGAAGTAAAGCTAAAGGCCAGGAGGGTCAGGTACATAAACAGTGAAGGCCATGAGGGCTAAGTAGAATTGAGATTAGAAGACCGCGAGGGTTGAATGGCAAAAGCTGAAGGCCATGAGGGCCATATACATTGAAGCAAAGGTCACGAGGACCAGGTGCATCGAAGTAAAGGCTGCGAGGGCCATGTACGCAAATCTGAAGGCCATGAGGGCCAAATACTCAGAAGTGAAGGCCATGAGGGCTAAATACTCAAAAGTGAAGGCCATGAGGGCCGAGTACACAGAAGCAAAGGCCACGAGGGCCAAATACACTGAAGCGAAGGCCATGAGGGCCAAGTACACTGAAGCTGAAGGCCACGAGGGCCAAGTACGCTGAAGCAAAGGCCACGAGGGCCGAGTACACATGAAACGAAGCAGACAGAGTTCATACTTATTCTACTTGAGAAACATGCGGTGGATCACTTGAGCTGTGTAAGCGGGGTGCTACAAGAGGGTAGTAGGTTAGAGAACCTCGCCTAGAGGGGCGCACTTCCTTCAGAACTTGCGAGACGGTTGCATGGACATTGAGTGGAGTTTGTGTTGAGCCATGTTCTAATCAACCAGGCTATCGTCAGGAGTGACGGTAGCAAAAGTGGGGGAGCCCACAAAGGTAAACACAAGGAACGCACAGAGGTACACAACAAGAGGCAGATGGGGACAAGTACATCCCAGCTTAAGTGGGGGAGCCCACGAGAGTACATCAGCATCAAACGCACAGAGGTGCATTACAAGAGGTAAATACACACCGAGGGACGAAAGAAGAGTGCTGGTAAGTGGATCCGCGAGGGTGAAACTACAACAGGGGTTGTTCAGCTCAATAACTTGTGCATGACTTTTGCTACGGGGTCTAGTATGTGAGAGGATGAAGCCTTGTGGTACGACGGTTGTGTCAAGGAGTTGACTGGTGCCAGCAAATGGGGCAATTAAGTGCCAAAAAAGACCAGAGAAATGAAGAAGAGCTGAGATGGGGAAGGAACCAGTAATGCAGGAGTGCAATGGGTCCTCTCCACTACATATGAGCATGAGGGTGCCGCAGAGGAGTGCGGTTAGCTTTTAAGCTACACCCGGTGGGGTGCATCTCTCTTTGAGTGAGTCAAACAAGATGTATTTACGACTCCAAGTCCAGGAGTGGACTCATGTATGCTCAGAGGAGCCATCAAACAGCTTTGAGAGCAATTCTATGTCCTAGAGTGGACTCATTGAAGCTCAGAGGAGCGATCCAAGAAGTACGGCGAGTACAACCATATCCAAGAGTGGACATACACAAGCTCGGAGGAGCAAGCGGGCAATGGAAGTGGTGGAACCATATCAAGATTGAGTTCAGATAGAGGAGAAATGAAGTTTGGGTGAATGCTTTGGTACATGTCTTTGGCCAAGTCCAAGAGTGGGCGCGAGAAGGTCGTCACAGAGGTGATTCTACAGAGGTAGAGGGACAGTACTCGTTGTCATCAACCCAATCGAAGTGAGAAGACCTAAAGAGCATTTTGGAGCAAAACTGGAGGCACGTCGATGAGGGCATCGACAGGATAAGTGGGGGAGGATGTCACGGTCCGCACTTAGAGTTGTGCTTCCGTGACATTAATATGAAGTATGGAGGGCCAAATGCCAAGAGAATGGCATCCGTTTGGCGAAGAGTGGCCGGGTTGCGCGCGTGGAAGGGTAATTTCGTAATTTGGCTGTTTCGGGGTCTTCCGGTTGGAATTTGGGAAATCTAAAAATACCGGTAAATCCAGGAGGTCGAAACGAGTCCAACGCAACTGACGGTTCGTCATTCGGAGTTCGGATGAATTAATTATGGCCAATTATGACTCCTCGCGCATGTTGATGTTTCCTCCTGTTTTGTGAAGAAAGGCATAAAATGCTCTTTAGGGGGAGACATGGTGTCAGGCTCTCCACCACCCCCGGCGCCCACACCCATGGGGCGTTAAGCGAGCTACTCTAGGAACCTGTGGGGACCTAGGGGGCGGGCACATGACTTCCGGAGGGCGGTCATGTGTCTCCGTGGGACAGGAGGTCCCACGGACAGTACAAGCGAGCGGGAGTGCTTGTATTGCGCTGGGCGCGCGCAGACGAGGCTACAAGAGGAATTCCATTATGCCGCGCTGTATGCACATCACGCCCATTACATGTGAACTCCCGGAGACTCCATGGTGCTCATTGGCCATGAAGTACTCAACGAGGGCATCGGCTTGGGTTCGGCCATGCACAATAGATGATGCTAGCAGGCACGGGAAGGGCGACCCTGTGCCAAAGAGAGAAAGCTAACGTGGGGCATCGGAGAAGAGTTGCTCAATCGGGTGGCATGCATGAAAGTTGGCTTGCATGTTCAACTCGAGGAAAGGACTATGGGCGCGAGCTAGCCCTTAGTGCCATGACGGTCAAGAGTGGAAACAAAGTAAGACCCGACATGTGAGAATGGAATGCCGGCGTCATAAGAACCTATCGATCGGGCGAGTGTCTAGGCTGAGAACCTTGACACAAGGAAGCAATCGAATAGTCGCTACGAGCGAGACTCGAGATGAGTAGTTCTTGTTGGCAAACCTCGAGAAGGAAACGAATGGGTCTAAATCCTGAAAAGAGTAAAGAGAAAGGATGGCTGGCCTTGATTCAGAGGAATCTTGGCGCCGCACGGGCAAATTCCGCTGCGTAAAAAGTGAGCCCGTGACACTATGCTGGTAAGCTAGATACCTCTGTATCATAATTACTTGAACATGGTTTACTTGTATACTTGTGGTATGTGATATGGATGGAAGGTTAACAGTTGACTTACTGCAAGAGATTGCTATGGTGTTAACCGTTATGTATCCTTCATGTCATGTCCCCTGTTTTCTCCCTTCATTCGATCAATATGGTAAAATTTTGTATTTTATCCCATTATAGAGCATATAACTATAATTGGAGAGGAACTGCAGATTATACAAAAAGGAGGATTTTAGATCTAGCAATACGATGAAACCCAGGAGATGTCATTTAGTTGAAGCCAACCCAACAGTGTTCCATGAGAAGGAAGCTCTGCCAGTTTCATCCACCACTTCTGGTAAGCTTTTATTTATGTATGTATTGATTTCTCATATACTGTTTGGGAATGAGAAACTAATTTTCCTTTTGGAATATTTGATAATCACTAGGAATGATTTTCTTAAAGCAGCAATGTAAAGTGGCTAGGCAGTTGATGACTACATATGTTGTTTCTAATCAATGTCCAGGGGCTACATCCATTTTCTGTAATCTTCCATCGCCACATAATCTTCTCTAGTAAGATACTTTTCTTCTATGTTTCCTGCCCAAAGTTACTTCACTCGGATATACATAAAATGATAATTTAGGGTCATGAAAATTGCAGAAAAGATTGCTGCACCCCTTTTCGAGGTCAGAACTCAAAGTTGCAGTGGCAGAAGACATGATGACCGTCCAGTACTTTATGCTGGACTTATGGAATTAATGGCATAGGCTCCTTTCCAAATACGAATTCTAGATTAATCTCCAGGTAATTTGGAATTAATTGTCTTCTTTTAACTCAGGTTATCGACAAGTCCTCTAATTATGTCTTCTTTCTTCTCGTATTGGTAAGTGTTTGTGGATAAATCCACAGGGATTCGACAACCAACTGCATGCTCCCACGTGGCCTGAGAAATCCCACATGGCATTCTGACCTTATAACAATTGACTTGGTCCAACCAATCATCCACACCATCACTCCAGCTCAGCAACAGATGACTTCAATTATGGTATCTGAGCTCGGCTTACTCCACCCAGTCCAAACCGACCTCAGATTGATCATCAAGCTTTCCATTCCGACCCGAAGGATTACCTTCAAAGATCTCTAGTTCAGCTCGGACTGTTTATCGTTTCACCTATCTGATCACCCAGGATGACTAATTCATACTTAGGAGATTTGTGAGTTCATTTGATCAGTTCAGCTCGGACTACATGTTGTACTGCTGATCTATTCACTCGACATTCCCTACTTGGGGTACGTGAGGTTGTATGTTCAGTTTGGCTCGGTGGCTTTGCTCCACCGCTATTCTAGAAGGTCCAGCTAGTATGAACCAAACACACTTGAGTATTTGAGATGTGACATGCTATAAAGCCTGACACTCTAGCTCCAGCTCTGACTATTTGGGCAACCCATATCTGCATTCAGCATTGAATGCTATTTTGCTTGGTTGGTGTGCATGTTATTGTTCCGAACTAATGATGTGGCCTTTTCTCTGCCGTTTCATTCTCATGCAGATAAATTATCGTTCACCTCTTCTTTGCCTATATAAGTCATCTTATGTGCACAAAGAATGGGTACACAAAAACCTAAACAAACACACACCCACCCAAGAGAATAGCCTATAACATATTGTCTTGTTCTTTCTATTTCTCTCAAGTTCATTATTTGTTTTTGCTCATTCTTACTCAACCACCTCCTTTTGCTCTTCACGGACTTGATTGTCGAAGCGTATTTGGCTGGTTCCACACCGGTACTACTTCATTTAATTCTTGTTCATGCAGGTCATCTTTATTGAAGATCAATGATAAGCTAGCTTATCATCACCCTCGTTCATCCTCCAAGAAGGCTGAATCATCACCCACATCATCAACCTTAAGTTGTTGCATCATCAGACAAATTTTTGCGCGCATCAACAGTAAGCAAGCTCTTTGTTACGTTGTTTTAATTTTTATTTAAAAAATATATATTTTTTAGTTTGAATAAGTTAAATTCCTAGTCAAATTAATGGGAGTTCGGTTAGTTCTAGTTAGCGGGAAGTTATGATAGGATTAGTGGAGTAAACTTTTCCTATCTTTACTAGAAGATGGCATTGAAGGCTTAGAGCTCTGTTAGCATGTTTTTCCACTTTTTTCTCAATTTAGTTGTAATTATCACTTATTTAAAGGTGTAATTAAATTAATAAATTAAGCAACCAGAAAATTAAAACAATAATGTGAAACACGTTATCTGAGGTCAAAAACTCCTTCATCAGCCTTCTTTATCATTTAGTTATTCAACATAGGTTCCAAGAAAAAACCCACCTAATCCCAGTATGTACCATATTGGTATTAGAGCCTCAAATGGACCAGCATGTGGAGCAACTAGAGCACGATGTGAGCTCTCTTATCACCGGTCAACACCAAATTTTAGAAAAAATCAGTAAGCTCTTTGAGAGGCTTGCTACTCGGGAAATAGGGGAGCATTCACGCACCAGTGGCAATGGGAAGGCTATAGTCAACGGTGGCCAACATCACAATGGCTCACATCATACCTACACTCCGAAGTTAGTCAAGTTGGACTTTCCGCAATTCAAGGGCACAGAAGACCCAACAAGTTGGTTGTGTCGAGCAAAACAATTCCTTTGATTTACATGCATGGCACCCCTTAAGAGGAGAAAGTTTCTTTGGCCTTATTCCATCTAGAAGGCGATGCACAACTTTAGTACCAACTACTCAAGCAAAAGATGGTAGGAGAAATTCTTTGGGAACCGTTTAATGAGGGCCTCAATGCCCAATTTCAGCCCGACGCAGTTTTGTGACTTTTTATGAGTGAGTTATGACATTGTGATTATTGCATATGTTTTACTCATCCTTAGTTTGCATTTGACTTTATTGTTGCATTTTTTTATGCAGCAGAACATTGCAGTAGATTGAGATCTTCATTACCAAAGAAAAAGGAGATTCAGTGACCACTGAGTAGACATTAGTTATCATTTGTATATTTCAACATTATAAGCATTGTTTTTATATTTTCTAACTTCACAACAATATTGCCTTTATGTGTGTATATATTTTATGAAAGTAAAACCAATGTCAAATGAAGTAATTAAATTTATTGCATTGTTAATTCTTATTATATGTATATTCGTGGATATTAGTTTAACAGTGATGATTTAACTGATTAGGCCCAGTCATGAATAAGATCATGAACCTGGAAAGGGATTGTTTTGGGATTGTACAAGAAAAGACTTTCCAAGCATGGTAAGGGCAATAATGGAATTAAAGTGAGACCAAAATACCAACTGATGGAGATGGTAAGGGAGATTGCTCCTCAAGAGAGGTAGCAATTATATGCATCTTGATCACTAAACGCCCCAGGCTCACTAAGCAGGTAATAGTGAACCAAGTGCTATGCCTTCATGAGAGAGCTTTCTTCCCATGCTTTAACATGTTCTAGAACAAAGTTTTGAGACACATTAGTGACCTCTTCCTTTTTCTTTGCAATTCAATAAACTGTCTTGTAAGTAAAAGTGTGAAACATCCAAGTGCCAGAGCACGGGGACCAATCTTGTTTCAGTTTATGTGAGTGCCTGCATGTGTTAATTGGGGAGTAATTAATACACTCAGACAAGATATTATTATGCACAAATCTAAAGGAAAAAACACTTAAACACCTTAAGCAAAAATATGATTCTTATTGCACAGTGATAGAAGAAATTAGTACACACAAATCTAAAGAAAACACAACCTTAAAACTTCAAAAATATAGTTATTATTGTACACAAAAACATCATGTCACTGACTACCAATTACACGTGTTCAAATGCTCAACTTAAAAAATATGGAAAAAACACCTTGGGAGTTGCAATTAGTGATGATTAACCAGTCAACCTTGTATTGATTGATGTGTTTCTTTGAATTGGGAGGATACATTATCTGGTGCCCAAAAAGAAAAAGGAATTGTGACAGCAAATACTCTAATGCATTGCTGAACAGCAATCAAATATATAATCCACCTAAAAATTTAGTTTCATTGCCACATCGAAAAAAGAATAGCAAATTATAAATAAGTCAATAAATAATTTACAAATTACAAAAAGGTCAATACATAATTTACTATTTCATTTTAGTCAATTATATAATTTGAAAAATTATATTTTGATCAATAACCCTATGGGCCCCAGCTCATTACTGATTTTTTTTAGTTTGTTTTACCCTTTTGCCCCAGCCCATTGTTTTAATTTTGATAATTACGTTTTGGTCAATAGGTGCGGGCCCCAGCCCATTGTCACATAGATACTAAAATAGACGCTGTCACACATATACTAAAACAGACACTGTCACACAGATACTGAAACAGATTTATAGTATCTGTTTTAGTATATGTGTGACTATATCTGTTTTAGTATATGTGTGACATTGATACTGAAACAGACATTGTCACACAGATACTGAAACAAATATTGTCACATAGATACTGAAATAGACACTGTCACATATACTGAAACATTCACTGTCATACAGATAATGAAATAGACACTAGCACATAGATACTGAAACAGATTTATAGTATCTATTTCAGTATCTGTTTTAGTAGACACTATCACATAGATACTGAAATAAACACTGTCACATAGATACTGAAATAAATACTGTCACATAGATACTGAAATAGACACTGTCACATATACTGAAATAGACACTATCAATTTACTAAAACAGACACTGTCACACAGATACTGAAACAGATATTATAAATCTATTTTAGTATTTCAGTATATGTGTGACATTATCTGTTTTAGTAGACATTATCACACAGATACTGAAACAAACACTGTTACATAGATACTAAAATAGACACTGTCACATATACTGAAACAGACATTGTCACACAGATACTAAAACAGACACTGTCACACAGATACTGAAACAGATTTATAGTATCTATTTCAATGGATGTGTGATAATATCTGTTTTAGTATATGTGTGACATTATCAGTTTCAATATTTGTTTAGGTTTTTATAGATACTAATTTTCAGTATCTGTTACACAATTATTGATTTCGAATCAGTAACTGTCACACAATGTCTAATATGTTACACGTTGCTGCAAGTAAAAAAGAGGAGAAATGGACAAAAAAAAAACGTACATGTTGCTGCAAGTAAAAAGAGGAGAAATGGAAAAAAAAAAAAAAAGTTACACGTTGCTACAGGTAAAAAAAGGAGAAAGGAAAAAAAAAAAAGTTACACTTTACTGTAGGTAAAAAAGGAGAAAGGAAAACAAAAATGTTGTTGACATTTACTTTGGACATTTGTCAGCTTGTGGTTAGTTGTTGACCTTTTTGTAATTTTCAAAATTAGGATATATTGTTGACATCATCGATAGGTAAGCATTGATTGACCTTTTTGTAATTTATTGAAATTTTCATACGTTAGTTAGTGATGTACGTTAGTGGAAATGGTTGTAATTTGTAGTTTTTGTTATGTCCTCTTTTGTAAAATGCATAATTTCATTTATTACAAATAGGTCAATGGTGACTATTTTGGAATTTAGGAAAGTGTTCATTGACCTATTTGTAATTTTGAAATATTTTATTGACTTATTTGTAATTAGCCTAAAAAAGAAAAATTGTTTAATTCTAGTATACAAGTTCCTGTAAAGACCTTATTTGAGCTTATATCTATTTGGGAGTCCTAATTGATTAAGGATACAAGAAGAGAAGTTTTATTTGGTTATCCGGTTTTTTAAGGTGAAGTAAAGTCCTAATTAATAAGGAATATCTATCCTATTAGGTTATGGATTGTGGAGGTGATAAGGATAAGTTTTTGGGTTTTTTTTATGAGTAAGAAACCTCAAGGCTTTCACCTATAAATATAAGGCTTAGATCCCCCCTCTTTTACACAACATACAAGCACAAAACCTATCATATATTAGGAGTGCATAAGGACGTGTAGAGAGATAGGAAGATCTTTGCTAATTGCCGCATATCATCAATGGCTTCTCGAGGTTAGTACTTTTTGTATGCATATTTAAACGTAACATGTGGTATCAGAGCCGGTTATATGCATCTAAAGGTCTAGCCTAAAAGATAAAATTAAAGATAAAAAACGTGAAGGATGCTTGAAACCCTATGTTAGACGATTATGCACTTTGTCATACTTTATTAATTTTATTGCACCATAATCAGATTTTATAGGATAGAATACATGTTTGTATGATAAACAATCTTGCGGCTTGTTTTGTTTGTTTCTCTGCATATGTATGCAAAGTTTTCCTTTGATGTTTAATAGTGAGCATGCTAGGGAGTTACGTACGGCATATGTAGCTAGTAAGCATGTTTAATTAATACATGTTATATGTATATTTTTCTCATGTTTTGATTAAGATAGAAAGATGATTAGGATTTTCTCTAAATTAATTCCATTATTTAATTTAGTGATTAATTTACCTTGATTGCAGATCATATATATATTTTTCTCATGTTTTGATTAAGATAGAAAGATGATTAGGATTTTCTTTAAATTAATTCCATTATTTAATTTAGTGATTAATTTACCTTGATTGAAGATCATATATATATTTTTCTCATGTTTTGATTAAGATAGAAAGATGATTAGGATTTTCTCTAAATTAATTCCATTATTTAATTTAGTGATTAATTTACCTTGATTGAAGATCATATAGATCTATATATATATAATTGTCGGTTTTACCAAGCGGTGCACCTTAATTTGCATCAATGTTGATTCATGAATTAAGATAATAAACTTTAGATATATGCCGACTCTCCATGGATTTGATTGTTGATTTACATGCATCAACTTATATATAGTCATATACACATCAACAAATTCAAGTACTGATGTTAATTACTTGGATCAATATAAGATGGATGTTTTGAATATAAGTGATTTGAATTCGGTGATATGCTTGTATTGATTTAATTATGTATATTGATAGCAATTGTGGCAGTGCAGTCATAACGTTATGCATATCCATTAAAGTATCTAATTTCTCGATCAAAATGGTAAATATCTGAATTTAATTTGGGATTACATATTTGTATACATTTTTGCATAAGTATTTAATCAATTGAAATAATAGACAATCCGATATATATTGCTTTGTTAATTTCAATGGATTCTTATGGACAATATTGTATATATAATAAATACAAAGCAATTTGATTAAGAGAATATCTATAGATTTTCATGTTATTGAGACATTATAGCACTTATATATATATATGGATATACACTTATGACTTTTGGTATTATATCGAACTAATTTGGACCCACACACTTATCAAGTTTATGAATATGTGATGGTTTAGATATATATTGTTTTAAGTTTACATCTAATGTGGCTGGTTGTGATTAGTTTTCAATTTTTTTAAAAAATAATGGATTGTTCTAGTACGTTGTATGGTTCTTATGCAAGGAAGGGCTTGGTCATTTAATTGACTAATGATTTAAAGATTATATTGCTTATTTTCAATATTAAGGGGTTTCTCTAAAAAAAAAAAAAAATTTAAAGCATGTTCTTCCTCTTTTTCAAAAAGCAGGAATATGTTAAATTCCGCATAAAGAATTATGACCCATAAGGATGTCATGTTTTGATATATATTAAATATTTAATTTATTGTTTAGTCCACAGATAATCATAAATTAAGTATTAATTCCTTATCAATTCAAGATAACAATGAAAAAATTGCATCATAAGGCACCACCAATTAGAGTTTTCTACCTACAGGTGTGAACCCTAGTTGGATGTAATTTATGATGGAACAAGATATTACATTAACTTGTGCGAATATCAAACTCTTTTCTGTCCACGGACGATAAGGGTTTAATAAAAGATTATCATGTTAATTAAGTTCATGTTTTTAGTCTTGCGAAAGAAACGAAGGGCATGTTAATATTCTGTCCACATATGATTATCATTCATGCATAAAGATTATTGAGGTTAAGATTGATCATGTTGCATATTTCATTGAACTATAAATGGTAGCAATTTTAAGAAGTGGAAGCAAGATTTAAAGATTACTTTAGACCATGACTTAGCCAAGGATAAGAATTTTCATAAAGAATTAATTATAGGCTTTGATTTATCCTGATTGAATCATATATGTGTGTGTCCTAAATTTTCAAGCGACTATAAGTTTTATCCTCTGTTCGATCTACATTATAGGGTCTTAAGTGATAAAAGTTTTGATTTTTATACATACCTATAAACATACATGCAAGCTGTTAATACGGTGGGAGCATTTTGGGCCATTGTCATCGATTATTGTATATTGTTGATTCCTATACCTTAAAGCTTATATATACATATGGATCAACTCTTGCCTTTGTTTTATGTGACTTGCGTATGTGCATTCAATTGATATAAGAATCATATGTATTAACTTGTTGTTTGTGTGACGCCCCAAACCCCCGGGCTGGAAGATTTGGATGCGTTACAGCGCCACACTGACTATTTAGTCCTAAAAGGAATTACAAACTCTAGTAACCTGCTTTTAGAACCAAATAATCAATGTAAGGCTTAGATTTAAAACAAAATACTGGATTGGATCAGAATGCAAACTACACAGCAAAATAAATAAATCAAATACTTTGATTAAAAACCAACCCCCAAGATTACATAAATAAATAGTAACCTTGTACAACTGTTTCGAATATTAATGAGTTGAAGTAAATACAAAACTCTTTATAAATAAAAGAGAAAATCACTTCTGGATTACCAATTGCCACATCTCCTCCACGTTGCTTCCTCGGTCTTACTTAACCTGCAAAACCAACCGCTACACTGTTGAATGGTGCACCTGGTTAAAGAACAAACCTGGTAAGCTTTCGCAAGTTTGTATGGGTGAACCAACCCATAAGCAAACATAAACAAATAACATTTAGCAGTACGGTATATAAAAATACCCTAAACACCAATTCTGGAATTTAACATCCAGATTATCACACACACAAATAGTGGCAACAACCATCATAATTAAGCATGAAGTAATATCAAAGCTGATAAACAACCACATTCAAATAGTGGTAAACATCACTATCATTATCAACAATCAACAAGTGATGGCATCTCAAGCTCATTACAAATCACGCATACACCATACAGTTTAATAGTTAACCAATAATTTAACTATTAATCAACATCTCATAATCAAATTCACATTTTAATGATTATGATGTCATATGAATTATATATCATGCACACCAATGCATGCGTACCTGGTCTGCAGAAAAGGCAACACCTGTATACCTGTACAAATGACAGTGGACCCACACTAACCGATTATCAAATGTATCAACTACCTCCCTATCAGTAAAAACTGAACAGGTAGCGAGACATCCAAAACATTTGATCCTCAGATCAAAACAATCTAGCTTACTCTTAAAAGTAGTAACCACACGGTTGTATATATTACAACAACCATCCATGGAGAGCCACAGCTCGCTAAGTAAACCCCACCGGTAGATTTAGGGCATCGAACCCAAGGTCATCACTATGTGACCCTTCGTCTCAAGTTAGTGGTCCAAACACTTCAACATCATTAGTGTAATCAATATATCAATAATGATTGATATGCTCAATGTCATGTCAACTTTTAATGCACTCTAAGTAGCATATCCAATAATCATCCACATAATCAATTTATTAATTATTGATTATCATGCTTAGTTGTCATGCCAATTCATCATGCAATAAAGGAAACTAATCAATCAATCAATCAATCATCAACATAAACTATTCTCAAATAAATTATATATCAATTTATATCTCTACCCAACCTGGCCCAATTTTTGTGTCTCGGCTCAAACAACTCAACAAAGACACAAATAAACAATAGTTCTCTAACAAACATTAATCTTCTTTACCGAGTAACTATTTAGTCAAATTATGATATCCAATTATGAGATATAGTAGGGTCTCACACACCCAACAACAAGAGCTTAAGTGAAGTCTGTAGGGTGTGCCCTAACTCATTTTAATTCACTAATAAATATACGACTTGTAAACCAACAAGTCAAATGCCAAGACAATGGCCAATATCAATTCATATAGAAAATAGCTCAAAAGGAGCATTACTGGAAATTAGTCATGTCATCACAAATCTGCTCTATTAGCAAAGAAAATTGGCAACTAATGTGCCATCACACCCATTTTGGGTATCATTCCAATTAATTGAATACATATGATTTACCTTTCAATAACAATAATATAATTTATCATGTGACTTGTTTAATAAGTCAAATTTTGACCAGAACGGCCAATCATGCATTTACTACTTAATTCAGTAAATAAATCATCTTCGGCAGTTAAACATGCCATAATATTCATCTTTGGTACTAAATCGTACCCATATAGCAATCCATAAACATGATGCACAACCAAGCATCTCAGGAATGCATATAATCGAAGCATATAATCTTTAACCAATCTTTATTATAATAATAACCAAATGATTATTTAATTAAATTATGATGTCCGATTATGAGAAGTAGGGCCACACAATAATCAAACTGATTATATGAATTCACTAGAGGATGCCCTAATTTATTTTCATTAATCATTAACTCACATTTAGTAATCAACCGGTAATTATCAATGTCATTACCCAAATCGTTACTTAATCAAATTATGATTTCCAAATTATGAAAGTAAGGTCATACAGACAATCAACCAAGAGATTATGTGAAATCTCTAAAGTGTACCCTAATTCATTTCAATTAACAACATTTCCTTTACTTGAAAAATAACAAGTAATTTGTCAAACCAATGGCTAACAACAACACAAAATAAATAGCTCAAACAAGCATCACCGGCATCTAGATGTGCCATCACAATTAATTTGTGTACCGTTCTAATTATGGTACCAACTAATTGAACAACAGTTCACTATCATAATCAATAAGGTGTTACCTACAAAATTAAGGTTTCACACACCATCACTAAAATAATAAGTCAAATAAGGTAACCTTACCTTACACAATTAATTAAATAAATCATTCTCACAATTCCACAAATTATACAACAAAGGACTAATGACAATACCACAAGACTAGGATCACAAATCACCCACCTGAATTCCGTGCATCCTAAACTACCACGAGTACCTCACCACCTCACCACCTAAGCGGGCGAAGAGAAACTCAAGACAGTTTCTCAACTAACAGAGAGAACTGAGAGAGAGATGTTGCGGATGAGAGAAATGAGAGTTGGGGGGTATTTATATAAAACACTGCCGAGCCCTCGCCAGAACCGTCGAGCGCTCGGCAAGGCACGCTGATCGCTTGGTGGTGTTTTCCACAAACTTCCACCAAGTTCTCAATTCTTCGCGTGGCTTCTTCTCCTGCCACCAGATGCTGCCATGTGTCACCATCCTGGCCATTTGATCAAAATAGATCAACGGCCAAAATCTTCTCACTCAACAAACTTCGAGAATTAACCAAAAATACTCCAGGACTGAGAAAAATACTACATACTCGTAGTGGAGAATACTATTTTCCCATTAAAACCAATCTTGAAAATAAAATAAAACACGAAAAATTTTCGAGGCCTCACAGTTTGGATCAAAAAATTATGATAATATTATGGATGATTCTTGGAAATTGTTAAAGTGCACTATCTGCATATGACGTTTTCATTTTATTTCTCAAATTTTGGATCAAGATTTTACTATATATATATATCATGTCATGATGAAGAGTTTTTGAATATAAATTGCTTTGCTCTACCGTGTGAATGAGTATTTGTGGGATTTGATTTAACGTGTTCATTTTTTAATTTACGAAGTTTCGGTTTGAGATTGGTTTGCCTATATATATTGTTCAAACTCATGAATATAGATCTCTATATATATTTATTGGTTTTTGATTTTGATCTATATATTTTAATGTATATTGAAAGTTAAAGAGTAAAGTTATGCATATACCTATTGATCTATAATTTCGATAACAGCAGATATATATAAAAGGTACGTTGGATTTAACACACACTACTACAAAAACCTTAATAGACATCACATTTTCATTATCAGTTTTTAAGAAAACTGATGTTGTAAAAATTAGATATCGGGTGATTTATCGCCGATATTTCAAGTATTTAACATATCACCAAAATTTTAAACTGATATATAAAAATATGCACTTGGACTATCTACATCCTAAAAACTGATAACTAAAAGCTTAACTGATAACTTAAGTTGACCTAAAATAAAAAGGCACTAACTTTTCCTAGTACATGACTTAGACTTAGACTTATAATTAGACACAATCAACCCCCCCCCCCCCCCCCCCGACTTAGACTTTGTGAAGAACGAATCTGATAATACTCTCACTCTCTCTGGCACACACTCACTCTCTCAGACCGCGTCGAAATCCTTCAAGCTAGCTATCCCTCTCTTTGCTGGTCTTGGCGAAGTCGTGGTTCTAGCATCAAGGCTGTGTTTGCCACTGTAGATCTACTAAAAGGTATGGGTTCCAGCCTTTATGTTTCCTCTGTCTTCTATGTTTCCTCTATCTCTTCCTCTCCATCTTCTCTGGCTTCTATTTACTGAAATTAGGGCTTCTATAGATTTGGTTTTTTCTTTGGGTTTTTGATAATTTTCAGAAATTTCCCACATCATATGTAAGGTTTTACTCTTAATTAGTCATTTAGTTGGGTGTTCGTTGCTGTAAAAGCATCTCATGTTTTTTTTTTTTTTTTTTTTTTTTCTGAACATGTTTTTCTGTTAAGATTATAAGCCTGAAGGGCAGCATGTGCCATACCTTGAAAAGTATTTTAATGTTAGCAAACTTGTTTACATTATGTAAGCTCTAAAGGCTTTTAGCCTCCATACGGGTATTATTTAGGGAAAAAGGGCTTTTGGATTTGGCATGAAATGACATCAGTTTGGATTCGGTGTTGTTTTGTCCTGAGACCTCAAGTTTTGTCAATGTCTTAACCTGCATTATCTCTCACAAATGATTTTCAAATTTTGTCAGCGTTGGTGCATTGCAAGTTAAGCATTACCTTTTGCTTCACTGTTTATGACTCCATTGATATTTTGTTGTTGATGCAGATTGAGACAGTATATGACTATGGCCAAGAAGATAGTATATGACTAAAAACCTGCATATTTTTCTTCACAATAAATAAATGTTAACAATTTTATTATTTGCTTAGTCATTTGAATTGTCAAACTGATTGGATGGTCTATCATTTTTTAGGGCTTTATACTTTATTTTAGTGTTTCTAAATATTTATTCAGGATATCTTGGTTGGGAGTAGAATACCATACAAACCAAACAAAGGAATATATTGCTAACCTAGGTATGTTTTCTAACTATTCTCCTTGATCATTTGACTGCATGATTTGACTGCTTGGTTTGATATGAATTAAAGCTTAATAGGTAAACGTAATATATTGATGTATGATTTGAATGAATAAATGATCTTAGGCATTAGTTTCACAACCTGATTTCTAGGCTAGGATGATTGGAATGCTTCTTTGAATGATAAATCATGGATGATATTGGCTTTGTTTGATTGCTAAATCATGGATGATGTTGGCTTTGTTTGTTGAGCTGTGTTTAATAAATATTTTCATTATAAAATATATGCTTGAATTGTGATTTGGTATTGAACCTTAAAGGACTGCATATAAGTTGATTGCTTATTTGAAACATTTTTGGGTAGGAAAGGTGAGGCAAGTATGTGTTTACCACTTTCTGTATGTGCGTAAATAACTTGTTAAGCTGTTCGGTTCTTAGGAGCTAAAAGAATTGTATTTTACCTCAATTTTTTATTGAATTGGTGTATCTTTATGAGAAGTTGGTTTGTTGTAATAGCAATGGAAAAAGCCTGGATGTATGCTGATAGAAGGACAAAGGAGTATGTGGATGGAGTTAAGAATTTTTGAAATTTGCATTAAGGAATGCTGCCAATCCCAACTACATTCACTGTCCTTGTGAGAAATGTGGGAACTTAAGTAAGAATACTGTTAGGGTAATAAGGGAGCATCTTTACTTTAATGGAATTGATCAACGATATAAGAATTAGTTTTGGCATGGTGAAGGTTATGTTCATCATGGCCACGGTACGGAACATGGTCTCTTTGGGTCTGAAACAGTAGATATGTGTGAAGGTGCTTTTGATAATTTTAGTGGTGATTCGGATGAGTTTTGTAGTTTTGTTGAGGAAGGAGTGAAACCCTTATATATTGGTTGTGATAGATACATCAAGCTATTTGCATTGGTTAGATTATTTAATTTGAAGGCAACACATGGGTGGACTGATAGTAGCTTTTCTAATTTATTGGTTGCTTTCGGAGATATGCTGCCAAATGGTAATCTGCTGCCCTTATCTATGTATGAGGCGAAGAAGACACTTGCTTCTTTAGGAATGAGTTATGAGAAGATACATGCATGCCCAAACGACTGTATATTGTATAGGAATGAGTATGAAGATGAAACAAGGTTCCCGAAGTATGACCTCTCTCGGTGGAAGGTCAACAGGAAATCAATTGAGAAAGAAGGTGTGCCGGCAAAAGTCTTGTGATATTTTCCACATATTCCAAGGTTTAACCAAATGTTTAAATCTTGCGAGGCAGCAGAGAACCTAACTTGGCATGCTAATCACAGAGTGAGTGATGGAATGATGCGTCATCCAGCCGATTCTCCAGCTTGGAAGTTGGTTGATCATAAGTGGCCAGATTTTGGTAGTAAGCCTAGAAATCTAAGGCTTGCCCTTTCGGCTTATGGGATTAATCCACATAGTTCCCTAAGTAGCCGATATAGTTGTTAGCCCGTCCTCTTGGTGACTTATAACCTTCCTCCATGGTTGTGCATGAAGCACAAATTTATGATGTTAACTTTCCTGATTTCGGGTCCAAAGCAGCCGGGAAATGATATAGATGTTTATTTACAACCATTGATTGAGGATTTGAAAGCACTATGGAAAGGAATTGACGGAGTCTACGATGGATTTAGAAAAAACTCGTTCACTTTGAAGGGTGCTCTTTTATGGACAATCAATGATTTCCCGGCCTATGGTAACCTATCTGGCTACACGGTGAAAAGGTATAAAGTATGTCCCATATGTGGAGAAAACACGGATGCTGTTAGGTTGCAACATGGTACAAAAATCTGTTTTTAAGGCCATCGAAGATTCTTACCACGCCACCACCCATATCGGAAACAAATGGATGCCTTTAATAACCAATAAGATTTTCGTGAGGCACCTACACCTCTAAGTGGAGAGGAGGTCTTAGAAAGAGTTTTAGGTATCAATTGTAATTTTGGGAAGAAAATTGGAAAGAGCAGTGTTGGTGGTGAAGGCCATGCTCTGTGTTGGAAGAAAAGATCAATATTCTTTGATCTTGAGTATTGGAAGTCTCTTCACATTAGCTATGCCCTAGATGTAATGCACATATATTGAGAAGAACGTGTGTGAGAGTCTTATTGGAGCGTTACTAAACATTCCAGGCAAGACTAAAGACGGGGTTGCTGCTCGATTGGATCTTATGGAAATGGGGGTCAGACTTGATTTGGCCCCAGAGATTGGGAAAAATATAACCTTTTTACCTGCTGCCCCGTTTACGCTATCTAGGGATCAGAAAAGATCAATATGCAAGTCTTTGTTGGGTATAAAGGTCCCACAAGGTTACTCTTCTAATATCAGTAATCTAGTTTCCATGTAAGAGTTGAAACTCTTTAGTCTTAAGTCTCATGATTGCCACACCATGATGCAACAACTGTTGCCAATCGCCATAAGGTCGGTGTTGCCCAAGCATGTGAGATATGCGATAAGCAGGCTATGTTTCTTCTTTCATTCTCTGTGTAGCAAAGTGGTTGATGTCGCCAAGTTAGATAAGATATAATCTGATCTTGTAACCACACTATGCTTTCTTGAGAAGGTTTTCCCACCTTCGTTCTTTGATATAATGGTTAACTTGACTGTTCACCTTGTAAGAGAGGTTCGATTATGTGGCCTTGTTTATTATAGATGGATGTACCCATTTAAAAGAGGCATGAAAATGTTAAAAGGTTACATTCGGAACCGTAATCGACCGGAAGGCTGCATTGCTGAACGTTTTATTAGTGAGGAAGCTGTTGAGTATTGCTCAGAGTATTTGTCTGAACTTAATGCCATTGGTCTCTCGTCTCCGCACATGGGTGTTTCAAAAGGAAGTAGACCCGTATCACGTGCTAGGGTAATTTCAGTTAGCCGTGAAGAATGGGAACAAGCACACCGGTGTTGAAAGTTTAATTTAGGTGATCTATTCACTCAATTAACTTGATTAAATTCACTTTCAGTGATCGGACCCCAATTTTAATTTTATATGATCATTCATGAACTAGTCAAACAGACACAACTCAGACGATGCAGTAACTAAAATCTGAACCTCCAGATTTACTTGTAAAATCAAATCAACTTCAGTGAATACCACAAGTCAGAACACACCAGGGAATTGAGTGACACCCTATGCACTCAAAGGATCCATCAATGTAGGCATCCCAGTGCTATCAACAACTAAAGTGGTGTGTGGACAGATTTAACAAATATTCATTTAACATTCATGGTCTAAGCTAACATGCTAAAGTGAGGTGTGTGATCTTGTGAAGATATTTTCGAATCAATAATCAGCAACACATAGGAAACAAGTCACAAACAAGCCACACGATTGTTCACCCAGAAAACCACTAACGGTTAAAAACTGGGGGTCTTTCCAGCTGACCAAGCAATCCACTAAATAAGAAGTTCAATACAAATGGAGCACACAGCACACAAGCTCAATCACTAAGTCCTAGACTAAGTGGCAGCTTTCTTACCCCTTTGTGCAACTTCCATAAGCAAGGCAATCGGTCATTCATGAAGAAGGCAGCTCCAACTCCAAGCTCATCAACCCATGGCACCAATTCGCACCAAGCCCAGTAGATTCATCAATGCATGAACATGATATGCCAATGTAGGATTCTTAAAAAGAAGATCAACCTTCTCAAGCTAGAGGCATGAAAAGGTTGATATTGAATCCTTCAACTAAAATCTAAAATGAATGTGTTTGAAGAATATATAAAAAGATTTAAACACTCAAACCCATTTAGAATTTTAGATGAAACAAACAAGTTCAGAAAATCTTTTTGATTTTTTAGAATTAAAAGAACATTTTCTGAATTGATAAAGATGAGCACTCACCCCTGAAAATACCCAGGCATAAAACCACGAAAATACCCACTGAGAATGCTCATAGACACACGCGAAAAGATCTGAACAGAATGCACAATATACCCGTACACACACACACAACTTTCATGTTTGCCCGAGCCACGTGGAAGCCAATCAATGGCTATCCACAAGAGACGAATGAGGGGCATATTCTCTTTGTCCTAGAGGGGTATCCTAGTATTACTAAGGATAGGAATGAGGAGCTGTAAAAAGGAATTTTGCTTTATTTTGCAAAAATCAGAAATGGGGAAGATGATGAATAGTGCTGATGTGTGTAGGTGTGTGGCGTGAATGGCAAAGAAGCAATCAGATCAGATTGATACAGTAGGGGAACCAAGCCATGTGCAATGCACATGCATGTTTAGTAAGAAACAGAACATGGGCTTTCAATGAAATGGGCTTTAAAAGTAAAACCCGAAATGGCCCCACTGTAGTGACTGTGACTTAAGTATCAACCACTGTACGTGAAAAACATTGTTCTTTATGTTCAGTGAATGACTAGTCAAATAGACAAAAAACTGTTATTTTCATGAAATGAATGAAGTGCAGTATACCTTGAATCTTTGTTCATTCTTGACTTCTTCAATACAACTGATCTTGTCCTTAATCTAGCCTAGAGCTTGTGAGTGATTAAATAAAAATAAATACAATGGTTTTGACAAGGAAAATAGCCAATATAACAAATCCTAGAAACTAACAATCTCCCCCTTTGGCTTTCCTTGACAAAACATCAACCCATTCACCTCACAAGACTCTCAACACTCAGCCAAACACTATGTTATAATGTACCTGCAAGAAGAAATACTTGCACAACACAGAATATGATAGTACAGCAACCAATGCAGTTTTAAAGCAGCAAGCAATCAAATACATTCTCCCCCTTTTTGTCATGGAAAGACAAAAGGACATACACCAGAAGAAAGAAGAGTTCAGTTCAAAAGCATAGAAAGTTGGAGAGATATTCGAGAGAAAAATACATGCTGAAATAGTAAATTCCATAAAAGTCTGACTCCCCCTAAATTCTAACTCCCCCTAAATTCGAACTCCCCCTAGGACTGATAACCGGCAGCAGCAGTAGCAGCGTCTCTGTACCGGGCTTGCAGAATATAGACATATAATATGAGGGGCAGCTAGAGAAGAAAATAGGCATGCAAAAAAGATTGGAATGCCCTTCAATGAACAGTAACCAAAAAGAGTTGAACGGTCGTGTTAAAATGACTGTATGTGACGACTGCAGACCAGTCAAAATGGACAAAGTTCGTACTGAACAGAACTGGGACATAAAGCAGTCATGAAATTTGACGAAAAGATAGAGGAATCCTAGAAGAGTTGGAAGCAATGACACACAAGGAATAAATCTATGAGTTAGATGTGCTTCAGGAATTTTATTTTTGACAAAAAAAATTTGACAAAACAACAAACACAATTGAAAAGAATTAACCACCAAAGTCAACACTCTAATAGATATGGAAAATGAAGATTGCAAATTTTGTGCAAGAAAATAAGCATATTTGGGAAATAGGGAGGTCAATGCTAGCATTCAAGACTTGTTCAAGATGGAAAAACAATGTCAAAGACAACCAAAGAGGTTAAATAAGTTTCATCCACAACAAGAGATTAGAATTTAACCACTCAAGAGAATTTCTAATTTGGGAACAAATCTTGAAAGCAAAGTTTTTCAACTCATGACAATGGCTATGAGAAAATTATTTTCATTTGTTTTGTTTAGGCACATCCCAAGTTAAGTGCAATGATTTGGTCCAATTTTGCGACTCTTTACCCTAGAACACCATAAAAACACCTTATTTCTCCCTAGGGCCGTGACTTCTTTGGTCACACTTTTTTTTTTTTTTTGTTATTTTTGTATGGTGTACATTTGTTCAAATGAGGAAAGTTTAGCTGAAGATGGGTCACAAAGGAGAAATTATATTGAAAGGCTAAATTGCATCCTCAAACAAATTGTCTTTGAGACGTATGTAACAAGTTTGATTGACCATGACAAAGTGTTAACTAGAAAGAGATCTCAAAGCTAACATTGGACAAGAAGAAAGGATTATGCTTATTGACATGACACATGTAATGCAAGAACCTTTTTGAATATCAAAGAGAGTGTGACAAGTAATGTTAAGACCTTTCAAAATGGTCATTAAAAAAAACGAAACTACTTAAACCAAAGAAAGGAAACTTAAACAATGAAGCACATTTAACTACAAAGAATCATGCATGTGTACAAATGCCAATTGACTTCCGAAGACTAATGTGCTTTGGATTCTCTAAAGCCTTTGTAAAGATGTCTGCAAGTTGCTGTTCGGAAGGAACAAAAGTCAAAGTAAGAGTTCCACTCTCCACAAGATCTCGAATGAAATGATGTCTTATGTCAATATGCTTGGTTCGAGTATGTTGCACCGGGTTCTTGGAGATATCTATAGCACTCATGTTATCATAATAGATAAGAAAGGTTTTCTCATCAATTCCATAATCGGCTAACATTTGTCTCATCCAAATGAGTTGTGTACAACAACTCCCTGCTGTTATGTATTCAGCTTCAGCAGTCGACAAAGAGACAGAATTCTGCTTCTTGCTATGCCAAGACACTAAGTTATTCCCAACATAGAAAGCACCACCCGAGGTGCTCTTCAAATCATCACTACACCCAGCCCAATCAGAGTCACTAAATCCAACCAATTTAGTGTTGGTATCATGGGTATACCACAACCCATAGTCAAGAGTCCCACTTACATATTTGATGATCCTCTTTGTTGCAAACAAATGAGATTCTTTGGGATCACTTTGGAACCTAGCACACACTCCTACCGCAAACGATATGTCCGGTCTACTAGCTGTGAGGTAGAGGAGACTTCCTATCATGCTTCTATACAAGGTTTGGTCCACTTGCTTACCACTTGGATCCCTATGAAGTTTGGAGCTTTTACTCATTGGAGTAGTAGCCACTTTGGAAGACTCAAGCCCAAACTTTTTGACCAAGTTTCTAGCATACTTAGATTGGGAGATAAATATCCCACTATCTACTTGCTTAACTTGCAGCCCTAAAAAGAAATTCATTTCACCAACTAGACTCATTTCAAATTCACTAGACATTACATCAATGAATCTCTTAACATGAAAATTTGAAGTTGAACCAAAGACAATACCATCCACATAAACTTGAGCAATCAAGACATCATTTTTTAACCTTTTTACAAATAGGGTCTTGTCAACCGACCCTCTTTGATACCCATTGGACAACAAGTGATGAGAGAGTCTCTCATACCAAGCTCTTGGAGCTTGCTTCAGCCCGTACAAGGCTTTCCTCAATTTATAAACACCATCTCTCATGTGAGGATCCTCAAAACCTTTTGGTTGTTCCACAAAAACTTCCTCATTCAAGTAACCATTTAAAAATGCCGTTTTAACATCCATTTGATACAATTTGAACTTAAGATGACATGCAATGGCACAAAGTAACCTAACGGACTCAAGTCTAGCAACGGGTGCAAAAGTCTCATCAAAATCAATACCCTCTAATTGAGAGTATCCTTGAGCAACAAGCCTAGCCTTGTTTCTAACTACATTCCCAAATTCATCAGATTTATTTTTGAAGATCCATTTGGTTCCAATGACATTTGTGTTGGCTGGTCTTTCTACAAGAGTCCACACTTGGTTTCTCTCAAATTGGTTCAATTCCTCATGCATTGCACTCACCCATTCCTCATGATTGATTGCTTCTTGGACATTTTTAGGTTCAACAATGGACACATAGCACACATGAGCAAGTTCATTGGCCATTTGTTTTCTAGTCCTAACTGGCTGGTCTAAAGAACCTAGAATTACATCTTCACCATGGTTACACCTCACCCATCTTGGTTTTTCAGATCTGTCACTCACAGTTTTGTCATTTTGTTTGCTCTCTGACTTATCAAACTCAACATTTTTTGTGTCATCAGTAAGTTCATCACTGCCTGACTTGGACTCTTCTTTAACCAAATTATCCTCTTTTGGATCAGATTGTGGGAACAATCCATCCTTATCTGCAGCCATTTCAATAGATGCATCATGATCATCTATTTTCACATTTATAGACTCCATCATAGAATTTGTTCGCAAATTGAAAACTCTGAAAGCTCTACTGTTGGATGAATAGCCTAAAAACAGACCCTCATCACTCTTAGAATCAAATTTCCCCAAATGTTCTCTATCCCTAAGGATGTAACATGCACTCCCAAACACTCTAAAGTGTGTAACCTTAGGTTTCCTACCCTTCCACAGTTCATAGGGAGTCTTTTTGGTTCACGGTCTAAGGTAGACTCTATTTATGATGTAACATGATGTGTTTACCGCCTCAGCCCAGAAATGTTTAGCAAGATTTTTGCTATTCAACATCACTCTTGTCATCTCAATCAAAACCCTATTCTTTCTCTCAACGATTCCATTTTGTTGGGGTGTTATTGGAGCTGAGAATTCATGTTTAATACCCATTTGACAACAAAACTCATCGAATTGAGAGTTTTCAAACTCAGTTCCATGGTCTGATCTAATTCTGGACAGGGTTGACAGACTCGACATACCTTCACTTTTGAGCAGTTTCACAATCTTGACAAAATGATGAAATGTCTCCGACTTGTCCTTAAGAAATGACACCCAAGTGTACCTAGAAAAATCATCTACCATGACTAGAATGTATTTCTTTCCACCTATTGACAAGGTTTGGACAGGACCAACTAAATCCAAGTGAATTAGTTCAAGTGTCCTAGAGATGCCTATGTCTTTGACTCTTTTGTGTGGTTCTTTGGTTTGTTTCCCCATTTGACATGGACCACAAATAAAAGTTTCGGGCTTTCCTATCTTTGGAAGACCTTTAACAACCTCATGCTTAGACAACTTGTAAAGGTCATGAACATTAATGTGACCAAGTCTTTGATGCCAAAGAGAGCTAGTGTCATCAATAGCTGTATTGCAAGTATTCTCAATTTTCCAACATTGCCATCAAACACATAGCAATCATCCCTAGACCTAGGGGCATTCAAGATCTCCCTTCCTTGGGAGTCAACAATTCTACATCCACTCTTGGACATACACACTTCACCACCCCATTCATCACAAAGTTGGCTAATACTAAGCAAATTAGAATTCAGCCCATCAACAAATCTTACATTTTTCAATTCGGGTATACCGGGAATGTGTACAACCCCTTTTCCACTCACATAGGACTTCTCTCCTCCTCCAAAAGTCACACTACCACCATCATAAGGAGCAAGTGAGGTAAAGACCTCATTATCTCCCGTCATATGTTTGGAACACCCACTATCTAGGTACCAAATGTTCCTCTTGGTGGCTGAAAAAGCATTCAAGGTTACTAGACATTTAGTGGAGCTCTTCACAACCCATCTTTGATGTGGACTTGGCTTATTTTTGGGAAGTGGGGTGACAAGTAAGGCAATTTTGGTTACCTCTTTGAGTAGATTGTTCACTTGCTCTTGTAGAGAAATATTTTTCTTTGGTTCACTTGATTTATTTCCTCTAAGTTTGTTGTAATTTGGTCTAATGTGACCCTTGACATGACAATAATGACAAACCGGGACAAACTTTGTTTTTCTAAGTGAAGTAGAACAATCAATTTGTGTGACACTTGATGTAGCTTGACTTGACTTAGAATGAGATGCATTTTGACCAATGTCAATGAAACCTAGACCCTTTTTGACACCATGATCAGATTTTGACTTGACAAAAATGGTCTTTGTGTTAGATACACTAGGACTATTTTCACTAAAACCCAAACCGGTTTTGTCACCATGATGCTTTCCAATCCTAAGCATCCTATCAACCTTTTCAGCCCCAATGGTGAGCTCAACAATGCTCTCATTTGCTTCATGTACTTCTTTTTGAAGTTTCTTATTCAAAGATTTAAAGTAGATGTTGCTCTCCTTGAGCACTTTGATTTGACTCTCAAAATTTTGTTTCAAGATAGCCACACTTTCTAATTCACTCTCTAATGACTCAATCTTCTCACACAATTTCAATTTAGCATTCTTTAGTTTCTGATTTTCTTCCTTTATGCTAAGAGTTTCGGTGAAAAGTAAGTCATACTTATCACAAAGTGCAGTGTAAGACTCATCATCAGGAGCAGATTCTGAGTCAGACCCACCATCAACTTGTTCAATCTCCTTGATTGATGCAACAAATGCAACTTCATCACCCTCAATATCGGAAGAAGACTCACAATCATTTGAGTCATCACTCTCACTATCACTCCAAGTGATTTTCATGGCTTTATTCTTACTTGAAGAATAATTCTTTCTATTATTTGCACATTCAATTGCTATATATGTGACCTATTCCACCACAAGTGTAACATTTCACATCTCTCTTGGTTGTTCTTCCTTCCTTAAAGTTAGACTTCCTCTCTTGTTTTCTCTCAAATGAATTCTCTCCTTGAGGTTTGAATTTGGACTCCTTAAAGTTGTTACCACTATTCCTAGCTTCTCTCCCTTTATTTCTAAGAATTCGTCTAAATCTTTTGACAAAAAGGGCAACCTCATCATCGGACATGGATGATTTTTCACTCAAGTTTTCACTCATCTTTTTGACACTTTGCAAAGCAATATCCTTTGACTTCTTGCTGTCCCTTTCATCCATTTCAAGTTCCATCTCAAAAGTTTTAAGCTTTCCTACCAATTTACCAATTTTGAGTTCATCCAAATTTTGGACTTCTTGTATTGCATGCTTCTTAGATTGAAATCTCTTAGGTAGAGATCTAAGAACCTTTTGGACAATGGTAGACTCCTCATAAGGTTTACCTAGGGACATGGCTTCATTTGTGAGGGTTTCCAACCTTTCATAGAACTCGGAAAATGACTCGGACTCTTTCATCCTAATTTCTTCAAATTTGGCATGTACCATTTGAAGCTTAAGTGACCTAACTTATTTGTTCCCTTCATGAACAACCCTAAGTTTGTTCCAAGCTTGCCTAGCCGTGACACAATGTTGTATGTGTGCAAATTGTGAGGAAGACAGTGCAGTGACAATAGCATTTCTAGCCTTCTTGTTGGAGCTAGAGGCCGTGACTTCGGCAAAAGACCATTCGGACCTAGGCTTAGGAGTTTCAATCCCATCAACAGTTCGTGTGGGAGGAATCCACTCAACAGTGAGATACTCATATGCCAACTCGTCATAGGCATCAAGAAATATTTCAAATTTCTCTCTCCAAGCAGCGTAGTTGCTGCCATCAAAGAATGGAGGAGAGTTGCAAGATCCTGCGACTCGATCTCTTTCCATCTAGACACACCTAGAAAACAAACAATACCCTAGGACCTCTCTATTTGCTTTTAGAGTAGCGCTCTGATACCAATTGAAAGTTTAATTTAGGTGATCTATTCACTCAATTAACTTGATTAAATTCACTTTCAGTGATCGGACCCCAATTTTAATTATATATGATCATTCATGGACTAGTCAAACAGACACAACTCAGACGATGCAGTAACTAAAATCTGAACCTCCAGATTTACTTGTAAAATCAAATCAACTTCAGTGAATACCACAAGTCAGAACACACCAGGGAATTGAGTGACACCCTATGCACTCAAAGGATCCATCAATGTAGGCATCCCAGTGCTATCAACAACTAAAGTGGTGTGTGGACAGATTTAACAAATATTCATTTAACATTCATGGTCTAAGCTAACATGCTAAAGTGAGGTGTGTGATCTTGTGAAGATATTTTCGAATCAATAATCAGCAACACATAGGAAACAAGTCACAAACAAGCCACACGATTGTTCACCCAGAAAACCACTAACGGTTAAAAACTGGGGGTCTATCCAGCTGACCAAGCAATCCACTAAATAAGAAGTTCAATACAAAGGGAGCACACAGCACACAAGCTCAATCACTAAGTCCTAGACTAAGTGGCAGCTTTCTTACCCCTTTGTGCAACTTCCATAAGCAAGGCAATCGGTCATTCATGAAGAAGGCAGCTCCAACTCCAAGCTCATCAACCCATGGCACCAATTCGCACCAAGCCCAATAGATTCATCAATGCATGAACATGATATGCCAATGTAGGATTCTTAAAAAGAAGATCAACCTTCTCAAGCTAGAGGCATGAAAAGGTTGATATTGAATCCTTCAACTAAAATATAAAATGAATGTGTTTGAAGAATATATAAAAAGATTTAAACACTCAAACCCATTTAGAATTTTAGATGAAACAAACAAGTTCAGAAAATCTTTTTGATTTTTTAGAATTAAAAGAACATTTTCTGAATTGATAAAGATGAGCACTCACCCCTGAAAATACCCAGGCATAAAACCACGAAAATACCCACTGAGAATGCTCATAGACACACGCAAAAAGATCTGAACAGAATGCACAATATACCCGTACACACACACACAACTTTCATGTTTGCCCGAGCCACGTGGAAGCCAATCAATGGCTGTCCACAAGAGACGAATGAGGGGCATATTCTCTTTGTCCTAGAGGGGTATCCTAGTATTACTAAGGATAGGAATGAGGAGCTGTAAAACGGAATTTTGCTTTATTTTGCAAAAATCAGAAATGGAGAAGATGATGAATAATGCTGATGTGTGTAGGTGTGTGGCGTGAATGGCAAAGAAGCAATCAGATCTGATTGATACAGTAGGGGAACCAAGCCATGTGCAATGCACATGCATGTTTAGTAAGAAACAGAACATGGGCTTTCAATGAAATGGGCTTTAAAAGTAAAACCCGAAATGGCCCCACTGTAGTGACTGTGACTTAAGTATCAACCACTGTACGTGAAAAACATTGTTCTTTATGTTCAGTGAATGACTAGTCAAATAGACAAAAAACTGTTATTTTCATGAAATGAATGAAGTGCAGTATACCTTGAGTCTTTGTTCATTCTTGACTTCTTCAATACAACTGATCTTGTCCTTAATCTAGCCTAGAGCTTGTGAGTGATTAAATAAAAATAAATACAATGGTTTTGACAAGGAAAATAGCCAATATAACAAATCCTAGAAACTAACAGGTGTGTATTAGAGAATGCCTCTGAAATTGACCCTTATGTGGAGTAAGTTTATTTATCTGCCACTGAGACTTATACCATATTATAATAAAGTTTCTTTTCAATTAAGCATCATTTACATGGTTTTTGTTTTTATGTCCTTTGTTAAAGATTACACAAGGCCTACTTGAAAAATATTTATTCAAGTAAAAAGAAGAGTGAAAAGTGGCTGCTTGAAGAGCACAACCGCCTATTTTTCTACTGGTTACGTGACAAGGTATTATTTCATGGTCTTGAGACTCTTGACAATTTGTAATTAATAATTTGTAATTAATTAATCTGATTTCCCATAGATGGTAGAGGAAATAGCAGATGAGAATGACATCACAGAGTCAGTGAGGCGGCTAGCTCAGGGTCCACCTATGAGTGTTCTACATTATGAGGGTTAGCAAAGGATTGGTGGGTGCCGATTTCACACGAAGGGACGTGATAACATATGTTCTGTCCAAAATAGTGGGGTTAGCTTGGTGGCCAACACAATGTAGGTGGTGAGTGCGAAAGATAAAAACCCCGTTTACACGGAGATGTGTTTCTATGGGTTCATCCAAGAAATTTGGGAGCTTGATTAAAAAGACTTTCAGGTGCCTTTATTTAAGTGTCAATGGGTAAAGAATAACAAGGGTATAAAAACAGATAACCTAGGGTGTATTTTGGTTAACCTAAATAGGATAGGTAACAAGAGAGATGTTTTTGCCTTGGCTGCCCAAGTGAAGCAAGTATTTTATGTTGAAGACCCAGCAGACTCTAACTGGTCCGTTGTACTTGCTGCCCCAAATAAAGAGTACAATAATGGTGTTATTGAGGATGAGGTAGGGGACACAGTTTGTGACCTTCAATCCTTTGCTAATGGGCTGCCATTGGTAGAAAAATTTGATGACCTCATGGGTGAGGATAGTAACACTTACAAGAGAGATAATTGTGAGGGCATTTGGATTGACCACTCGAAGAACAAAAATTGAATAATGCTTGTTTGTAATTTTAATAATTTCTTGTATTTGTTTTTAAGCTTGTAACACAAATTCTTAAGCTTGTAATTTAATGCACTTGTGATTCTAATTGTGCTGCAAGGTATTCTAACTTGCACTCGCAGATTATCATTAATTATCTTGCACATGTGGATATGATTCTAATTGTGATGCTGTCTATTCTAACGTGCACTTGCAGATTATCATATAATTGTTATGTCTATTAAATTTCATATTATCATTAAATTTAACATTTGTGCTAGCTTCTGCTCTCAACAGGCTATCATGTGATGGCTACCCCGAGACGAAAGAAAGGTGCAATGACCAAGACTAATACCAATGCTGCTTTGAAGGCGAAGATAGTAGCAATACTTCTGAGGAAGGCCAAGACTCCATCACCAGCAAAGACAAAGGCCAAGACTGCTGCCACCTAAAATCCAAAGGCTAAGACTGCTGCCACCTCAGATCCAAAGGCCAAGACTGCTGCCACCTCAAATCCAAAGGCCAATGTTGTCTCACCAGCGAAGGAAAATGAAGCCTCAACCAAAGCTTGTTCGAGTTCAAAGACGACTCTTACTTCTGTTGCTGATTCTAGATCCACTCGAGGTGTTACAAAGATGCATGGAATTGTTTTGAAGAAAGCGTTAGGAAGAAAGATGAAGGTTGAGTTTAATACTCATAGCATACCTGTGGGAGAAACACGCCAGACGCTGGCTTCATATGTAGGTGTTTTGGCAAGGACTACAGTGCCAATTATTTATAAGAACTGGCCCAAAGTGCCAGAAGATCTCAAAAACAAAATATGGGAAAATGTTCAGGTATTTATAAATTGTGATCATTAATTAGTCAATATTTTAGGAGGTATTTATCTGATTCAATCTTTTAAGAGGTATTTATCTAATAAACATTGTTGCTCATGCCTTGGATGTAGGGTGCATTCGATCTTGAACCTTGCAGCAAGAAAAAGATTCTGTCTTCGGCCGGAATTAAATGGAGGTCATTTAAGACTGCTCTAACAACCAAGTTCATTCTGCCATTCATAGATGATCCAAAAGCTCTTGAAACTCGGCCTGTGGAATATGACTACATTGAGGCGGCCCATTGGACGCAGTTTGTTGCGGGCCGATTGAATGATGAATTTTTGGTAAGTAATGGACTTTCTAAATACCCTACTGAATTTCTTGACTATTATCTTGTGCATTTAAACAAAGATGAATTATAATATTCGATAATTGCGGTGCTGTCTTGAGTGTAGGCACTGCATGAGACTCAAAAAGAGCGAACCAGCAAGAGTAAGCACCATCATAGGCTGTCACGAAGGGGATATATTGGATTGGAGGAGGAATTGGTAAGCATTTTACCTATTTGAAGTTCATATGCATAGAATTAGTAAACAAGCACGCGAGTAGATGATGTGTTGAATTTTCTATTAGACTAATTAACCTATTATTTAATTGTATGGACAGCGGAAAAAAAATGTAGCAGAGGATGACCTTGACCGTTCTGTGCTGTGGAAGAAAACACGTGAAGATTCAAATGGCAACTTGGATGAGGAAGTTACTTCGGTGGCCAAAGTCATAGTAAGTACAACGATGAAGGGTATTTGCGTCAGTTTGAGCTTAAATTGGATAGGAACGTGATATCATGTGTCATTGGCAGGATGAGCTGTTGGAAAAGAAGAAGCACGGAGACTTGAAAGTGGATGGTGCAAACGATGTTTTAACCATGGCTCTAGAGACTCCTGAGCATGCAGGTAGGGTTAGAGCTGTGGGGGGGAACGTCAACCCTTCAACTTACCTCAATCTCCTTAAAAAACCGAGGGAAGCCATTTCACGGGATGAGGTGGTGATAATGCTGCGAAAAGAACGTGAGCTGTTGGAAAGGATTATTCTATTAGAGAAACAGAACAATGAGAATGCACCAATTACTCCAAAGCAAGAGTTGGCATCTGACAAAGCAAGTTGCCACAATCCGGAAAAGCAAGTTGCGGAAGTTGTGGTTGAACAGGTAGAAGAAGTTATGGAGGTGGATGAGAATGCTGAAAAAGTAATGTCCTTGAGTCTCTCTTTAGTTGTATTTGTTGGCTGTAGAAAAAAAAAAATTGTTTGGAGGTTTTGCTCATTGAATTTCATTACCTCACATACTTAGTAGGTGCATTAAATTTATATTTTGATATGTAAACATTCCTTTCCTATCAAAACAATGTTTAAAAACTGGGCTTATCTACCTCTCTCATATTGTGAACCACTCAACTTAGCCTAGCCGTGTGTGATTACTTGTATATGTGTAAATTATTTGGCAGGGCGAATCGTGCAAGTTGGCTGTAGGTTGCATTACCAACATGGTTGCGTATGGGACTGTGTTTGAGAGGGCAATGCACGGTGTACCTTTGGGTTAGGGCAACGTCCGGGTTTCTGTTAACATTGTTATAAAAGAGGATGCCTTGCTTCCAGTTCCGGTAAGGGATGAGCTACTAAAGGTTGGGCAAGCTTTAGGAAGCCTTGTGGCTTGGCCGAAGAAACTAGTTATTCAGAATTCTGAGAAGGCATAATTTCCATTTGTACGTTCCTTGAATAATTTGAATGGTATTTATGTTTGAAAATTTAATAAAATGTCAACTGAGTGGTGAAGGTCGTACCTAATCTGTTTGTGAAATTGTCATTTAAGTTCTTTTATTTTTTAACTAATCTGTTTGTTAAATTGTACACTAAAGAACAGAAAAAAAAAAAAAACACTTCTGCGATGGTGAAGGAGTTATTCAAGAAAGATGATGAAGCCGGAAAGAGAGTGCCAATGGACTGCAAGATGCTGTATCGGTTTGCAAAGGAAGCAATGGTGTCCAGTGGGAGAGCTATCATGAGGGACATAGAAGATGAGGTATTTGGAGAAATCTGCAGACTGTACATTTTGTGGGAGGATATTACTAACCTTTTGGAGATGCAAGAATTACCAGCCAATTGCCTAGTGGTTTACGTTAGGTAAATAAGATGATTAAGGTGATGTTGAATTGTATTTTGTCAAGTCAAATGTTGTGCTATCTTTTTAACTCTATTAATTGATTAGGCACCTATATCATAAACTTGTGAAAACACACATGCATGAAATGGTTGGGTTTGTGGATCCGGGACGCATATCTGCTGGAGTTGGACCATTGGATCGAAGATCAACCTATCTGGCAAAGCGTTTCCAGCAAGGAAAATGCGATAGGATATTTTTGGTGCCGTACAATACTGGGTAAGGCTATTTAATTGATTAGTGTGGGTGTGCGTGAGTCTATTTTCTACTTCCCATTTGATGAATGTTAATTACTCGCTCATTCACTTTGAAAGGTCCCATTGGATTTTGACAATAATTAAGGAAGATAAACACATAGTCTATATCATGGACCTCCTCCTGAAATGTACCTGTGACCAAGAGTTGATGGAAGTTGTCAACACGTAAGTTGCTCTTTGCTTTCATGTTTTTTATTATGTTGTATATATGCGCTGTTAATTTTATTTTTTGGATATAACTTTAAGTTTTGCCTTGTTTTATTAGTGCTATTAGAAAATTCCATGTTGTTACGGGTATGAAAGGTCGACCTAAACCTCAATGGAAGCATCTTGCTGTAAGTGTTCCATTTATATTACTTGGGTTAACATGTTTCTTAGTGTCAAGATTCGATGAAATACAATTAATTAATGCATAATAACTGTCTTATTTATCATTGGATTTAGATTGTGTATAGTGTCCAAAACAGCCAGTAGGTGTGGAGTGCGGGTACTATGTAATAAAGTTCATGAAGGAGATAATTTCGGATCCAAACCTTGCATATGAGACCAAGGTAAGATTTCAATAATTAACGTTTTCAAAAATCTAGTCAATGACAGAAATCAAGATCTGAACCTTGCATGTTAATGTTGTTGAGTTGAGCTTTAGATTATCATCTTTTGTTCTTGACTTTTTAAGTGGCTGACAAGTGGATGTTTATCTAGCTACCTTGGTTTTTTATTGCCTTTGGTTTTTTACTGCCTTTGGACAGATTATGTCTTGGTAATTTATTCTTCAATTGTTGTGGATATATAGTTTATCTAGTTAATTAGCTAGGTTGTTACTACCAATAGAAAGTTTGGTATTTTACTCTTGCATTGCAGGGATTTGTTTGAGATCTGCCTTTTTTATTTGAGTGATGAAATTAATTGATCGAGTTATGCAGGGATGAGTTCATCATTTATTATAAATGTTGTATGTTTTTAGTGGGTGAAGAATAAGCGATGCAGTTATAGTGAAGCACAACTTGAGGAGTTGCGGGTCGAATGGGGAGAGCTTGTAACCTCTAAGTATATGTAACCTCGTTGGTATATATGTTTGTGGTACAGTCCGTGTTTTGCGATTTTGTGGATAGTTACCTCATTGAAGATATGCTGCCATGCCATCTTTTTTGTAAAAGAAAGGCTCAAGTTAGCACATGTGGTTATTAATTGAAGATATATTGCGTTGTGGTATTTTGTGTTTATGTGGGTAGATTTTTGAACAATGGTGGATGTTAGGGAAAATCTAAGTAAATTGCTGCCATGATGGTATTTTTTTATGTCTAGGCAGCGCCATGATGTGTTTATGGCTAGCTGGCTTTTGGAACTAGCACATGTGGATAATTAGGTGATTGAAAATATATACTATCTGGCCTTATGGTATTTTGTGGATATGTGGGCAGTTTTTTTAACAAGCTAGAGCAGCTAGATGTTAGGAAAATTAAATCTGGGTAATTCAATTGCTGCCATTGATTGATGGTATTTTGTTACCTCTAGATGTTAGCTTGATTAGTTGAATGAATGGCTAGCTTTTGGAACATATATGTACTTGAACAAATATTGATTAGTTAAATGAATGGATGGAATTTTTATGAATGGATGGATTTTGTGCATGAATTTTAAGATGTACAAATCATGCATTTTTCATGCCGGTTTTTGTGCATGAATTTTCAGATGTACAAACCATTTGTAACATCCAAATCCCATTAAAAAACTGACAGGAAAAATAGTTTACACATCAGTTTGGATGGAAATTGATGTCATGCTCTCATTTTCACATCCAAATGTCATTTAAATATCATGCGTAATTTTCACATCCAATTACCATAAAGACATGATATCTAAAATCCTTTCTACATAGTTCTAATATACCCACCGATGTTTAGTTACTTTTTTATATCAATTTTTCATCCAAATACGATATCATTAATTATAAACTTGCAGATTTTGTTGGCATTAACACATCTAAACTAAGTCAACAACGATGTTCAACCATTAATTTATATCAGTTTCAGGAGTTTTAATACATTGAAAGAACCTAAAAACGATATCCAATATTTTTTTAGATATTAGGCGACATGAAAAATCAGATGTATAATCACATTAAAGATATTTTTTTAGAATTGATATCTTTGGGGGGGACTTTAGATATCACGGCTGGACTTATCGGTTTTTAACCCAATAGATATCAGTGAATCACTGATATTTATTAACGTTTTTGTAGTAGTGACATGTTTGTATATCTATATTTGTTCAGCTCTAATTTCCGCATAGCAATATCATGATCAAAAGAAAAGGCACTGATATCTATATATATATATATATAGAAGGATCAGTATACGAATTAATATTACATATATACATATTAAATATTAAGTACATGCTCTCTACAATTAATCAAGGAGGCTTTGAAGTGTATATATTTTAAATTGCTTTTAATTAGTGATTGCCGAAATTGATGTATATATGTATCTAATTGCCTTGACATACATATGAATTATATGTATGGATCCACTTTTGATTTGAGATAACATATGGTTAGTTAATCTTTTGACTTGCCGTTTGTGGATTATGGATCAAGCATCAAGAATTTTGCATGATCGGCAATTTCATGATCTGAATGCTATCGGATGTATATATATATATATATATATATATATATATATAATTAATTAAAGATATAAAGCAAATATGATGATGAAACACTACTATCTCATCCGTGTTTGATTGCTTTGATATATATATATATATATATATATATATATATATATGAATGTGTTAGACTTAACTGCATGACCATGACATGTGTAATTAAAGCACTTATGGTCGATTATATGCATAGCTATTTGATCATAGAATACATAATTGATGTATCTGAAACTTATGAATATAGTGGCTTGAATATGAAGTTGAACCTGCAATAGGCCTTTCTTTGCTATAGATTTTTGGTTGCATATTGTTAGCCTTCCTATATACTTTGAAGTCATAGCTATCTATAAATATGTGTTGCTAAAGTATTCATCATATAGATTGATTATAAATTTGCTAAAGTTTCCATTATTTGCTATGTCATATAACTCTAGCATTATATTTCTAGCAATTACATGTTAATTAAAGCTTCTTCAGGTCTTGATCTCGCTCTAAGAAAACTCTAAAGAAGAATATATTGCCAAAGTGGTCCATTTATTTATAAATTTTCTTAGTTCAAGGATTTATTTTGATCAAGATTGCATTTTTGGATTATAACAAATAAAGGGAGGATAACTGTACTTGGTTCAATTCAAAAATGGCATGCACATTGCAATGTATATATACACAAATTTTTGAATATTTCTTCTTGTCCACAGGTGTAGAAATTTTCATGAATTTTGTATTTTATATGTTGGCTTTGTGATAAGGTTTTATAATTGCATTTTATTCTTTGCCCAAATGTGAGATTAATATTGCATACAAAATTTTTAAAGCTGAAAAGAACAATTAATATTTTTCTCGCATATTGTTTTGGTGTGTTTATATTTATATTCAGTCATGAACTCTTCTGATATGAATTATGCTTCCATTGATATAAGATTCTTATTTGGTTGTTTGGTACGTTGTTTTTCTTGTACCTATAAAAAATTTTGGAATACAATATCCATGAAAGAGTTTTCTCAGATGCATTGATGTTATAAATGTATTTTTGTTCGAATAAGTGATGCATTGATGTTAATGCTTATGTTATTGCATATTGTTTGTTTAGTCATCAAACACTATTCTTCAAGGGTTCTTAAAGTGATGCGTGAAGTGAATTTTATTATCTGTGAAAGGGTCCCTAGACCAAATAGCCGACCCATTGAATAAAGCTGTCCCTAATTCAGTTTTCCAGAAGCATGTCACCAACATGAGGATACTATCCAGTTTTAAAGATGCCCTACTTTAGTGGGAGCTATTTAGCTTTTAATTTGCTAATTTTTAAGTTGGTGATTCCTATATATGTTTTAAAGTTAAGGAGTGTTGTGTTTGCTTTCAAGTTTATAAATTGATTAAATTTCAATTTTAAATTTTCAGTTTATTATGCAACATAAATAAAGATGTCTTTGTCGGTATAAGGGCTTTTCATTAAGCATTAAGGTTAGATCACATAGTGATCATAAAGAGCACCATTTATATGTCAAGTGTGATATTTCACAATTAAGCTCACTTGTCATATAACTTTTGACCATAACTTGTTGATACTTTATGTGAATATCGTTGCTTATTTTGATTTAGGTGGATGATAACATTTACATTGGAAATCATGTCTATAGTCATGTGAGTTGATGATATTTGACACTAAGTTTGAGATAGATATTGTTATCAAATAGCTTTCCAAAGTTGTGCACATAAGGAAATTGATCCTTGATTGTAAAGAAGGGTTTTTTGAATAGATGTGGCGCTCAAGTGGGAGAATGTAAGAACTTTATTTGAGCTTACATCTATTTGGGAGTCCTAATTGATTAAGGATACAAGAAGGGAAGTTTTATTTGATTATCCGGTTTCTTAAGGTGAAGTAAAGTCCTAATTAATAAGGAATATCTATCCTATTAGGTTATGGATTAATTGTGGAGGTGATCGATAAGGATAAGTTTTTGGGTTTTCTTTATGGATAAGAAATCTTATGGCTTTCACCTATAAATATAAGGCTTAAATCCCCCCTCTTTTACCCAATATACAAGCACAAAACCTAACCCTCCCATATTAGGAGTGCATAAGGACGTGTAGAGAGAGAGGAAGATCTTTGCTAATTGCCGCATATCATTAATGGCTTCTCGAGATTAGTACTTTTGTTATGCATATTTAAACGATCTAACAGTTCCTCCACCCTAATGACCCAAAAATTGAAGAATAAATTAAATTACTTAGTTGCCCCCAAAATAACCAATCTATCGGCAATGGACATGCATGTTGTGGTACCGGTAGTCTAAGAACTAGTGTCGGCCACCATGGGAGCGCAATTGGGAAGTCGTTTATACTGTTAATCAAGAAATCATGTAAAATCACCGGACTCCGGTGTTGCTTCCAACTTCGTGCCACCTCCAACTCAAATAGTCACTCCCAACTTCTTTCCATTAATATTTACTATTTAGATAATCATAACTTAAAAAATATGCTTAAGGAATTTTGTTAATCTTTAGTATTTAGTTTTTTGCCTAATCTACTATTGAACCCACAGGCCACAGGGGACCCAAGTTATGACAACAAAAAAAGGGACCCTAGTTCTGACAATAGGCCCCATATTTTACGTTGCTCATTATCAACCTCTCATGTCTCTTTCTCTTCTTATCAAGTTTCAGCAACCTTTTGGCTTTCAATAGGTAATTACCTCAACTCTCCTAGCCACCGACCCCCATTTTGTATCATTTCCCCCATTGCAATTGGTTTGGATCTCTTTCTTCTCGTATTTATTGGTAAGCAAGCTCTTTAATCCATCTTCTTTGTCTGATGTTCTAATTGCAGATGGGCTTCCTTTGGATTAGGATGTGGTTTTATTTTTGCTCTGTCTGCTATATATAGTCAGTAGTTTTAGTTTGTTCTCTGTTTTGCTATATGTCTTGTTTGGTCTTTCTTTTGGTTATCTGTTTTGTTTCTTTTCCTGGGTTGTTCTCTTTGTAAGGTTTCTGTCTTCTCTCTCATGGTTCCAGCAGAGACAGATCTGCTTGAGGCTCACTTTCAAACTTATTTTGTTTGAAAAAAATTACACTCAGTATTAAGATGTGAAATCTTCTCTCTCACATATTTGCACTCTTACCATTTATTTTTTCATCCACATATATTTCATCCCTTTTCCTCCCCTATCTATATGGCATGTGTTGGGTACTTGGGTGATTTTCACAACATTTCTCTTTCAATTTTTCAACATTTAATTTGAAAACTTGTTTCAATTCGCAAGTTGTACTAAAAAAATGACAAAATCTTGTATGTATCCTTCAATTTGATTTTCAAACAAAAATTAAGTATTTAAGTTTATTAAAATTGTCCTCATATTACAAATAATATAAAACACATGAATCAAATGGAGTTTTGAAACCACATATTACATCACGAAGCAAGGCTGGAAGCAGCCAATACATCTAATTAATTTCTTATGAATGCACAAGTTTGGTTTGAAGTCTCTCTTATGAATGATAAGATTTGTAACCATGCTCAATTTCACTTGCATTCCTTAATATATATATATATATATATATATCTCTCATTCCTTTAACATTTTTGCATATTTTTGTGGTGCAGTTACACTTATATATCCCTTTAAAAAACTAAAAATTGTAAATTTTAATCTCATGAATCCCTTAAAATATACTAAATCACTAAACCAACTTAAATAAGACCCAACAACTAAAAAAAATTTATCAACAAACATGTAAAAAAAAAAAACATTTTTGCACTACAGTCACACGTACTAGTACTTGAAACTGTTACTGCACTATAGTAGCCGAGCGCTCGATGAACAATGCCGCTCGGCACTGTTTTACCAAAATGCGGAAGTGGGTCCGTCACCTTATTTTGGTCCTTGTGAGTTAAAAAAAAAAAATGTTTACTTTTGAGTTTTCCTAATAGTTTTTAACAGTTTTTGAGTAGTGTAATATTGGTGAATAAAACAAATAATGTTTAGTCCCAAAAAAATCTTGCATTCAATAACGTTTGGTCCTCATCTTCGTCTTCGTCTTCTTCTCAGCCATTTGCAGTCGTCGCAAGATTGTCCGCTCAAGTGAAGAAGTTGCAGGAGGACCTACGAGCCGAGAGAGCGGAGAAGGAGGCATTGTACGTTGCATTGACCAAGGCGATATCTGGGTTTGTCCCGCCACCGTCCTCTCATCATCCTCCGCCAAACATGAATGACGATGATGCTACTGGTTTAGAATAGATTGACCATTAAAGTATAAGCAAGATCTATCACATTTGAAGATTTGTCTAACCTTGAATTTTTCTGCACTGAAGCTTATACTTTGAACTGGCCATCCTTGGAGCAAGTGAATGTTACTGGGTGTCCAAAATTAAAGACATTTGCTCGTGGGTTTGAACAGTCACAAGGGAAAGGTATGTTCTACTTTCAACCAACTATTTCTCACTAATTAATGGAAGAGCTTAATTATTTTCAATTCGGGCTTTTGTTCCTCTTTACTTTATTTTATTATTATATCGGATTATTTGGAGCATAAAACCATAAATACACAATTGTAATATTTATTTCATAGATGTTATCATGTGACAAAAACAAAATATGTGCTTATCAAATTTATGGATTTCAAAAACAAAAACAAAATAAAGAAAAACTCGTTATAAATGTCCACATATAAGAGGTGGTAATTCTTTCATGTACAAAAGGACATCAGAAAAGTAATTTAAATTTTTTTCCATTCTTGTATTTTTTGTTCTTTATCTTTTTTTTTTTCATTACAGAGTAAGAGCAGTCCCTTTGGGTATTGATTTCTTCCTTGCTCGCTGTGTAACTTAGAAGCGGAAGTCAGGTAGATTGATTTGGGTTTTTTTTACTATGTATGATTTGTTCTCTTTGTTAATTGGTTTGTTTGTCTAACAATTGAATTGTCATAAATTGTTTTATTTTTCTACCAAAAAAAAAAAAAAACAGGATATTTATTACTCTTTGTATGTTGGTTTGTCAAAAAATGGAACTAATAAGGGTATTGTTTGGGTCAGCTATGCAACTTAGGAATAAAGTCCATCATTGCCTTGATGTGAATATATTGTTTGTAGTTAGTTAAATCAATAGGCTCATTGTGATATAATTTCATGAGAAAATCTGTCAATTCTTTCTTCTAAAATGCTCATTCGATCACTTCAGAGCCTACACAGCGGCGGCTAAAAAAAGGGCCTCCTAACAATATTTGAGCCCAATTGTGGTTAAAAATTTAGTTTAATTGCCACATCGAAAAAAGAAAAATTGTTTAATTCTAGTATACAAGTTCCTCCACCCTAATGACCCAAAAATTGAAGAATAAATCAAATTATTTAGTTGCCCCCAAAATAACCAAGCTATCGGCAATGGACATGCATGTTGTGGTACTAGTAGTCTAAGAACTGGTGTCGATCAGCCACCATGGGAGCGCAATTAGGAAGTCATTTATCCTATTAATTAAGAAATCATGTAAAATCACCGGACTCCGGTGTTGCTTCCAACTTCGTGCCACCTCCAACTCAAATAGTCACTCCCAACTTCTTTCCATTAATATTTACTATTTAGATATTCATAACTTAAAAAATATGCTTAAGGAATTTTGTTAATATTTACTATTTAGATTTTTGCCTAAGCTACTATTGAACCCACAGGCCACAGGGGACCCAAGTTATGACAACAAAAAAGGGACCCTAGTTCTGACAATAGGCCCCATATTTTACGTTGACTCATTATCAACCTCTCATGTCTCTTTCTCCTCTTATCAAGTTTCAGCAACCTTTTGGCTTCCCATAGGTAATTACCTCAACTCTCCTAGCCACCGACGCCCATTTTGTATTATTTCCCCCATTGCAATTGGTTTGGATCTCTTTCTTCTCGTATTTGTTGGTAAGCAAGCTCTTTAATCCATCTTCTTTGTCTGATGTTCTAATTGCAGATGGGCTTCCTTTGGATTAGGATGTGGTTTTATTTTTGCTCTGTCTGCTATATATAGTCAGTAGTTTTAGTTTGTTCTCTGTTTTGCTATATGTCTTGTTTGGTCTTTCTTTTGGTTATCTGTTTTGTTTCTTTTCCTGGCCGGGTTGTTCTCTTTGTAAGGTTTCTGTCTTCTCTCTCATGGTTCCAGCAGACACGGATCTGCTTGAGGCTCACTTTCAAACTTATTTTGTTTGAAAAAAATTACACTCAGTATTAAGATGTGAAATCTTCTCTCTCACATATTTACACTCTTACCATTTATTTTTTCATCCACATATATTTCATCCCTTTTCCTCCCCTATCTATATGGCATGTGTTGGGTACTTGGGTGATTTTCACAACATTTCTCTTTCAATTTTTCAACATTTAATTTCATCAAAGTTTCATCACGTTTCTTTCTTATCATGTTCCTACTTTTCCATTCTTTCTTTTTTATTTTTTATGTTTCGTTGGTTTTCACGTACGTGATCAATAAAGGCTGGTTTGTGCCGAATTACCGATTCGACCGACGCAGATCGGTTCGGTCGTGCTGTGTGCCGAGTTTAATTGATGTATTATTCTTCTTTAACTTCGAGGAGTAATATGGTAAGTAGTAACTCCTATAATTAAGCGAATCACACCTAATTAGCTTAATCATGTCAACACTCCCCTCTAAAATTGGTGCACTTTTAAGAGAATAATAAAAGATGAAAAGCTAAGCGATGAGTGTCTAGCCACTGTATATGAGTTCGGTATTCTTTGTTTAAATTTTATTTGTATTTTACTTATTAAATATTAATAATATTTTGAGGGAGAAAAATAAGTTTTTACATGGTTCTCGAACAATTTCTTTCTCTCTGCACTAGACATTCTTTCTGTCTATTACTGCATGGTTCTGGAACAATTTCTTACCATTGATAGCTTATCCCATTTACATGACATTTCATCTTACTAAGCAAAATAAAACATAATTAGATTAAAATAATCAACTAAATTGCTCAAAATAAAGAGATAATGATTATAATATAAAATATGCTAATGAAGTAGAATCCGTTCCGGTACCTATAACAACGATCGACGTCATTTTTGTTATTAGATTTGGATTTGTTGTTTGGGTTTTTTTGTTTATTTACTTTTGACTTTTTGTCTTTAGATTGCGAAATGGAACAAATACCAATTTCAATTGCATCTAAAATTGGAGAGGACTCGCTGGCGCAGATTGGAGGACAATTCGGGTATCTGATTTATTTTGATTCCAACATAAAGAGTCTAAAGGATGAGCTTAAGAAGATTGATGACAAGAGGGATGGTGTGCAAAAATTAGTTGATGCTGCCAAAAGGAATGGGGAAATCATCAAACGGGAAGTTGAGAGCTGGCAAGAGAGTGTGAACACCATATTTCGTGAAGCACAAGACTTTGAAGATAAAGTCAACATGAAAAGGCGATCTCTGTATGGGTGGTGTCCAAATCTGAAGTCTCGGTATTCTCTGAGTAGGAAAGCCAAGAAGATTACTGAGCGTGCTCGTGAGCTCCAACAACAAGAATTCAATAATGTTTCCACTCCTGCACCTCCACAGAAGATATGGTCAACACTATACACTGAAGGTATTAAGGGCTTTGAATCCAGAAGAACAGTCATGAATGGTGTGATGGAGGCTTTGAAGAGTGAAGAAAAAAGAATGATTGGGATTTGTGGGATGGGGGGTGTGGGTAAAACCACAATGGCGAAGGAAATCATCAAAAGATTGGCAGGAGAGAAGCTGTTTGATGATGTTGTGATGACAGCTGTGTCTCAATCTCCAAACATTAGGAACATTCAAGGTGAAATTGCATATAGACTGGGGTTGAAATTCGACACGGAAATTGAGTTTGAAAGAGCAGAAAAGCTATGTGAAAGAATCATGAAAAGTAATAGAATACTGATTGTACTAGATGATGTATGGTCAGAGCTCGATTTTCAGGCTATAGGACTTCCTGTTGGAGCTACACATAAAGGGTGCAAAATTTTGTTGACGTCTCGCAGCAAAGAAGTGTGCAATATGATGAGCTGTCAAGAAATTCATACAATCCAGCTCTTAACTGAAGAAGAAGCGTGGGAGCTCTTCAAGGAGACTGTAGGTGAGTCCTTGGACGATCCTGATTTGCGTACTGTTGCAAAATTGGTTTTAAATGAATGTGGACATTTGCCCATTGCCATTGTAACCGTTGCAAAAGCACTACAAAGTAAAAGGAAGCATGAATGGGTTGCTGCCCTTGAACAACTAAAAAAGTCTCTCCCCGAAAACATCACAGATATGGATTCCAAAGTCTATTCTAGCCTAAAATTAAGTTATGATAAATTGGAGAGTGATGAAGTCAAGTCATGCTTTTTGCTTTGTTGTTTATTTCCAGAGGATTATGATATTCGAATTGAGTATTTAGTTAGGTATGGCTTGGGCCGAGGAATTTTTGGCAGAATTGATACATTGGAAGATGCAAGAAACAGAGTGCATTCTTTCATTGACACACTACGAAGAAGGTTTTTGTTGCTGGACAGTGCCAAGACTGAGTGTATCAAAATGCATGACGTAGTTCGTGATGTTGCCATATATATTGCCTCAAAAGATACTCACGGCGGGTTTATGGTAAGATGTGATGTTGAAAATAAAGTTTGGCCAGAGAAAGCTGCACAGCAACATTACACTGCAATTTCATTGAGTGGTGTTCAAATTGATGAGATTCCATATGGTTTGGAGTGGCCAAAACTTGAGCTTCTGCAACTACAACATTCCGATTGTTTAGAATCCAGCCTTTTTCAAAGGATGAAAGAAGTCAAGGTTTTATCATTTTTAAGTATGTCATCTGGTTCATGCTTTAAAGAATCTCTTGGAGTACTGAAGAATCTTCATACCTTGTGTCTAGATGATTGTCAAAAGTTGGGAGACATATCTAGTGTTGGAGGATTGGAGAACTTAGAGATCCTCAGCTTTGCTCGCTCTTCCATTCACGAGTTGCCGAGAGAAATTGGATTTCTTAAACAATTGAGGTTGTTAGATACAACAGATTGTGGTGAACTTGAAAAAATTCCTCATGGTCTATTATCTAGCTTAATTAGACTGGAAGAGTTGTACATGGCAGAAAGCTTTGTCAATTGGGAATCTGCAGTAGAAGGCAAAGATGAGAGCATGGCAAGCCTTCATGAGGTGATGACTCTATCTCATCATTTAAAGGTCTTAGCCATACAGATGTCTGATGCCAAGTTGTTGCTTAAAGATCAATTGCACTTGAAAAACCAGACACTACGATTTCATATATCAGTTATGAATGTATGCAGTAGACCAATGCATAGTTATCTATTCGAGAACTATTTGATGCTTTGTGGTGATACAAGGGAATATATGGAAAGTGAAACAATTAGATTCTTGTTGAATAAAACTGAAGTATTGGATCTACGTAATATCTATTATTTGAAGTATGTTCTTAATGAGTTAGACCAAGAGGGTTTTCAACACTTGAAAGCTTTAGAAATTGACTCTGCTCACAGCATAGAGTATCTTCTAGACAGAACAGATTGGTCTAGTCAACATACTGCCTTTCCTCTCTTGAAGTCAGCTATTCTCAGAATGATGGACAATTTAAAAGCAATATGCCATGGCGTACCTCCAAAGAGCACTTTTGTCAACCTAAGATCCCTTGAAATCAGACACTGCAAGGAGTTAAAATATGCCTTTTCACTATCCCTAGCAAGAAACCTGGAACAACTCCAAAGCTTAATTATTTTTGGTTGTGCGGAAATTGAACAAATCGTCTTAAAGGAGAGAATGGAAGATGACAATGAATCTTACAGGAAAGCTTTCCCTAAATTGACCGAATTGCAGATTTCCAGTCTACCAAGGCTCGTTGGTTTCTACATAGCCAACCAACACAACTCCAAATCAGAGGTATGTACGTTATACAAATTATTGATTTAGTTTAGCTAAATATTATGCGAGACTATACTATGTTTTAATAAAATATTTATTTATTTAGCTTGTTTTCACGGGAACTACTTTTTTTGGGTTTTGTTTAAATTAATAATAATTATATGGACTTAACAGGTGACAAAGATATCTGAGGATAATTTTGACAAGATAACAGAGAGTGGGAATGATCCACATGAAGCTCAAGCTGCAGCGTCCTCTTCTACATCAAAATCTGTGCAAGTGGCAAGATCTAATATACTATTTCCATCAATTTGCATTTCATGGTTCCAAAATCTAGAAAAGCTAGTTGTGACAGGATGGTGGGGAGAGGAATTCAAGCTTGATCAGTTGTGGAAGAACGTTCCACGTGGAGTCCAGGGCTTTCAAAATTTAAGATTCTTAGAAGTAGGAGGTTGTGGTAGAATGAAATATGTATTCTCGTATTTAATTTCCACTGTCCTTGTGAATCTCCAAGAAGTAGAAATACGCCAGTGTGAAAAAATGGAAACTATAATTGCAGTCACAGAGGGAGATGAAGAAAAGGAGACGGGTGGCATGATTTTGTTCCCAAAACTGAGTGTCGTTAGACTAGAGGAATTGGAAAACCTTGTGAGTCTTTGCCCTGATGCCTACACTTTTGTATGGTCATCCATGAAATCTATGTACCTGTTTGACTGTCCCAAATTGAAGACATTGGGTTCTGGGATTCCCCAAATCAAAAAGTCAGAAGCAGAGAACTTGAATGCTAACGTTGTCAGAGAATCATCATCATCAGCTCAAGAGGCAAGTCATCTCAACAGATCTTCTTCATCAACATCTGTTTGGTGCCCTGGAATATCATGTGCGCCGCTCTGCTCGTCGAATAACAATCCAGTCAACGAATGTGACGATGATCCATCCACTCACAACAAATCCCAACAAAGATCCAGTTCCAGTTCAAGAGCGAATCGTGCCAACAACTATGTTCAGATATTGCCACACCCTGTAATTGATAAAGAGGTAAGCGCTCGTAAGTTTAATAAACTTAATTTCCCTTTTTAATTTAAACATGTGGATTAATTTATATAGCATTTTACTTTTGGGTTATTTACATAATTAAAAGAAAAAAAAAAAGAATAGTAATTGTTTCACTCCTATCCTGTTTCATGTTCTGTCAATTTTAATTCTTATTTAGTTACAATCACCCAATTATAAATTGCTAGTTTTGTCAATCTCTCTCTTCTCTCCCTCATTCATTTGACTCTTTTTTGTTATGCTTACAATGCAGTATTAGTTCAATCCTGCATAATAATATTCAGTCCAAAAAAAAAAAAAAAAGAAACCTTGCGTTTTTAATACTAGTGGCTAGTGCTTGTTGTCATAGAGGACCTAAAAGTCAAACATCAAGGATTAAAATTGTGTACTGTTTTTAATATAGCTTGATTTTTTCTTTTTCTTTTTTTGAAAAAAGAATCTTTGAACATTTTGAATATAAGATATGTTTAATATAAATGTAATGAAACAAGTACATTTTTGGCCTTTTTTTAGGTTATGGCGACAAATCTTGTGGATTCAAATATTAATGACAATCTAGAAAGTCTTGAAGTAGAAGAATGTGAGTCACTGGAAGTGATATTTCTGCTTCACAAAACCCATCATGTTCAAGCATTTAATAAGCTGAGGAAATTGATGTTGGAATATTTACCAAAGTTAACGCACATATGGGAAAAGGGTTTACAACATATCACAGGCTTTGGAAACTTAAGATTGCTGAATGTATCCAACTGTGGAAATTTGAGATATTTGTTCTCACCAAACGTAGCTAAACTTCTTATGAGTCTGGAGGAAATAAAAGTTATCAATTGTAAGGTTATGGAAAAGATTGTTGGAGAAGCAGAAGGAGAAACTACTATTGAGGAATTGACATTTCCCCGAGTGAGATCCATCACATTTAAAGATTTGCCCAACCTTGAATGTTTCTGCACTCAAGCTTATACTTTGAAGTGGCCACCTTCGATGCGAGTGAATGTTACTGGCTGTCCAAAATTAAAGCCATCTGAACGTTTCCCTTTTTATAATAAAGGTATGTTCAGCTTTCAACCAACTATTCTCACTAATTAATGAAGAGCTAATTAATCTTTTTCAATTGCCTTGCTTTTGTTTTTCTTTCCCTTTTTATATTATCATTGTAGTCAATTAGTTGGAGTATAAAACCATAAATAAATAATTTTAATATATGTCAGTGTCACAGTGTGTGACAAAAGAAAATGTGCTTATCAAATTTATAGATTTGAAATCTAAATCCTTCCACCCATAGAAGTCTTTAGTAATGTGTGTCCAATTTCACGTCGATCAATTGATAATATTTTTAATCATTCTATCTATATTATATTCAAGGAATAAAATTTCGAGCTTCGAGGAAATTTCGACGGAAATTTCGACGGAAATTTTGAAGATTTTTAAATTTCGACAAAAATTCAACGGAAACGATGGAAATTATTATCAAAATACGGAAATTTTGAATGAAACTTCACAATATGTTTATTTAACATATTATCTACTACATTGATAAAAAACATTGAAAAAAACCAAATTATATGGTAGGTTTCATGTGATATGTGATGAATATAATGCGCGCTGAAGGCAAATACTGTTAAAAAAATGCTTCACTAATTAATAATTACTTCAATAACACATTAACACCTCAATTTTATTTTTACTATAATATTGCCACATGAATTACAAAAGTAATCAATACCACATAGAGTTTCTAGGAGGTTCAAAATTTCCGCTGTCTTCAGTATCATCATGTCCAGAGTAGGTGTAATGTGAAGAATAATCATCCCAAGATACTTCTCCAGCATAATTTTGCATGTAATTGCTAACATGCCAACCATATGGATCAGGAACCTGTTGTGGTTGAATTTGCCCATAAGCATACTCATTTGAAGAGTTTGTCTCTTGTTGTGCCAATGAGTTACTATCAGACTCAACCAAGTAAGGCAGATGTGGTGGGTAGAATATTGGAGGGTTTTGCCCATAATTGTAATTGTCACTTCCTACCCCCATAGAGCCAAAAGTGGTGGATAATGAATCCTCTTCTTCTTGTGCCAAACTCTCATGACCTCTTTGTCTGCGACTATAGTCTTTTCCTATGGCACCAATTCCTGGTCCGGCACGCCTACTCCCATGATCCTCATCTTGTGTTGCATGTGTATAGTGTGCTTCGACAGAAAATGGGCTCATATACTCTTGAGAATGTCCAGTGACATCTTCATTTCCACCACCACCACCACCACTACCTCTACCACCACCACTACCTCTACCTCCACTGTTGGTAGGAGTGCCCGATCTTGTGCTAGAGTTGCCTGATCGAGAAGGATTAGTGGGAACTGGCTCAGTACGATGTGTCGACCTTTGTTGCATAAGTTCATTCAAACTTGTAGTAGGGCTCACCTCCTCATTTAGAACTCTGTCCACATTGATACCTTCCTGACGTGCTTGAGCTGCAATATCAGGGTCTGGATTGCCTGCATCATCATCTAAATGGAGGGGCCTAATCCACTGATAAAGCTGGTTTTCCTCCACATCATCATCCCCTATAGCAGCATCATATATATCCAGCGGATCATATTCATCAACGCGATCCTCCTCTGCTTTCTTATCTCGAAGTGCAAGCCTCATATTATAGTAGCAATATACCATTTTTTCTAACCTACTATATGAGAGCCTGTTTCGTTGTTTGGTGTGTATGAGTGCAAAAGTGCTCCAGTTTCTTTCACAAGCTGATGATGACGCCGTTTGTGATAAAACTTTGATGGCTAACTTCCTCACAGTAGGCGCATCACTCCCATACATGATCCACCATTCACCTGAAATGAAAAATTTGTTTGTGTAAGTGTAACTATAAAAATAAATAATTAAGTTAATCTAACTAATACAAGTAAGATGTATACTCACTAGGAGACATTCGTGATCTAGCGGCCTTTGCAGCTCGCTCTCCGAACATTTTCCGGGCATCTTTAAAATAAGTTAACTAGATACAAATACAATACAAATTATACAATATCAATCAAATATATAATTTAAGACAATCAAATTCTATAAAGTATTAATATTTTTCGTAAGGATTCTTATGGGCCTTATGGCAAATTATTTTTACCACATTTCCAAATTGGCCAACTTGTGGTGAATCGGGATCCAATTTGGAGAATACGTTGTGCACAGCCCGAATAAGTTCACCATCATCTCCAACGCCAGGTCTATATTGATAGCGAGGATTCAAATAATAGGCTGCAATCATGCATCAAGTAAATATAGAAATATATAATTAGTAATTTAGTTCATTAATTGAAAGCTAAATCAATTAAAAAAAATGCGGAACCAAAATAACAAATAAATTATTGGGTTACCTGCTGCGTGCAAATCGTGTTGTAACGTTTTAAACCATCGATCATTGATGATTTTTATTACCCACCGTGCACCCTGTTTTTTTTCTAGTTCTTCCTTCACGACACGCATTAACTCATAAATGGATCCCATTGTAGGATACACTTCTGTGTCCACAATACGTAAAACTACGTAGAGAGGTTCAAACAGACCGCACACCTTATGCACCTGTTGCCAAAAAGAGTGATCAAGAACTATATTTTCAACGGTGATGCCTGCATCTGAACGCCGGAAATTGCTACGACCCCAATCATCACTGGTGAACAATTGCTTCAGCCCCATCATCTTACCATACAAACTATCCAATGCAATATAGTTTGTAGCAAATCGGGTGGCACCAGGACGAACAATATCTCCCTTCGTGATCTCTCGCATCTTTGCCAACAACCAGTTATGGTTGTAAATATAATTCGTGATCATTCTGGCTTTTTTAATTACATTAGCAACCTGCTCTTTCTTCCCCATCTCTTCAAACATTAGATCAATGCAATGTGCTGCACACGACGTCCAGTACACATTGTATTTGTTCATTAACTTCTTACATGCTTTGACAAATGCGGAACCATTGTCGGTCACAACTTGAACAACATTCTCCTCTCCAACCTCCGTGATTACATCCTTCAGTAGCCCATAAATATATTTATGATCCTTTATGCAATTTGAAAAATCAACGGACTTAAGGAATACCGACTTCCCTCTTGAGTAGGCCATGAAGTTAATGATAGACTGTTTGGTTGGACCTGTCCAACCATCGCACATGATTGTGCAACCATAAGTTGCCCAATCAGTCTTCAATTTGTTAACATGCTCTTGCATTTCTTGAAACTCCTGGTCCAAAAATCCGGTGCGTATCTGATAGGGTGTTGGAGGTTCCACTCCTACTCCTGCCTGTTGACATCCTATCACCAAATTTTTGAAATGATGAGATGCTGCTTTTGAAGGAGGAACATTTTCATATATGAAGAACTTGCTAATCAAGCGTTGCATCCCATCTTTGATTGACCCTCCGGAAAAGAGATTTTTAACACTCTTTTGGCGTGCTTGAGCTGCCTTGTACAAGCTTGGTGCCACTGGAGGTGTTGGTCGTGAATCTCGTGATTCCCTCATGCTTGATGCTCTTTGCATCTGTGCACCACTACTAGACCCAGAACCTTGTCCCCTATTTGGGACTTTATGTGAGTGTTCTCTCTCCCATTCTGCTGCTCTAGAGGCTCGAAGTGCAGATCGAAATTCTCTTCGCTCTTGAGGCCCCATATCATCATTATGATCTTCATCATCATCATCTTCATCATCACTCAGCTCAATCTGACTTTGTCCTCGAAGCTCTTCTCTGAGCTCTTCCATCCTTTGTATTTTTTTGCTTTTTTGGTGTTGTTTGTGTTGCATCCCTGCAATGATGAATTGTCTCACTTCTGGTGGGACACTATTGCATCGTTGCACATTGTGTCCAGGATCCAAACCACTAAGGTGGTATTTTAATCGTGTCACTCCAGCACCCTTCATTACAAGGCCACAATATTTGCATACTGAACCTTGTCTGCTACCTGGTAATGGATCGGCATGATCCCAAGCTGGATCACGTGATCTCCCTCCACTGGCCATTGAATCCTAAATTCCTAATAACAAAAAGACATACACAGTAACGCAATAACAATAACAATTAAATTCCATGTTAATATCATATCAGTATATCACCAAGAAATTAATATCATATTAGTTATTAACTTATTCTAATTAGTAATTTCATATCATATTCATATTACCAATTGGCAATTCCATATTTCCATATTACTAATTTGTAATTTCATATCAATATTTATATATCATACTAATTACACAAATCATACAAATCAAAATCAACCTAAAATTATACAATCAATTTCAAAATTATACGATTAAAGATTCAAAATTAACCCAAAATCATATAATTATACAAATCAAAATCAACCCAAAATTATACAATTAATTCCAAATCTATATAAATCAACCCAAGATCAATATAATTTATCTTATATAAATCAACCCAAGATCAATATAATTTACATATAAACCCAAAATATGATATTGATCAATTGATGTTAGATAATATTTAAAAGTGGGTAAATCAGTAAATGATATACTTAGATATACTCAGATCAATTTAGATATACATCATATATCAGATCAATTTAGATATACATCATATATACTCTCAGATATAATTATATAAATCATATAATCATAAATCATATAGATCAATTATTCAATTTACACATTTTGAGTCTTTGACTGTCTAAGTCTAATGTGTATTACTCAAATAGACAAATACTGAAATACTCACACACTTGCAGACTTGCAGTTCGCAACTTCGCACAAAGCTATCAAAGCTATCAAATACTGAAATGCCCACAAACTGATTTCAGAAATTTCAGGGAAACGCCGGGGCTTCGAGAAACGCCGGGGCTTCGAGGTGGCCGGAGGCTTCGAGGGGGCCGGATAAGTCGAGAACGGCGCTGCAAGCCGAGAGCCCGAGACGACGCCGCTGCAACCCGAGACGACGGAGGAGAGAGGCGAGAGAGAGAGAAGAGAGAGAGGCGAGAGAGAGAGCCGAGAAGACGGAGGATGCGGCAGATCGGGTTTGAGATCGAAGGTGTGCGCCGACACTGTGCAGGTGAGAATGTGAGATTGTGAATTTGTGATTTCATTGATTTGTGAGAATGTGAGGCAGTGAGGGACTTAGGGTTAGGCTGGGTATTTGAGCGAGGGTTAGACTGGGTATTTGAGATTTTGAGCTCGGGTTACTGTTACAGTGTTAGGCTGGGTATTTTGAGCGAAATTTCGACGAAATTTCGCTCAAATTCAAAAAAATTACTGTTGGGGGCATTCGAAATTTCGAATATTTCGCCGAAATTTTTCGAAATTTAGTCGAATCCGTGTTAAAATTTCGGAACCCCTAAAAAACGAAATTTTCGGCGAAATTTCGACGAAAACTTCGAAATTTAAACCCTTGATTATATTGAATATCTCAATCCTAGAAATTTAAACTATTAGGTGGAGAAGCTCATTCATTGTAGGATTAATGCTCAATAATCCTTTTTTTATCCATTTTTACAATAGGGTGTTTCTACTTGAACCCTCTTACTTGCTCATTATATACCACTTCATTTTTTGTCAGTTTTATAATTCCAGTTTTCTTTTAAAAAAGAAAAGAAACGAATAATATATGATATTAGTATACATGTTGGAGTGAATAGCATCTTTCTATAAAAAGAAAGATGTATTATTTATTTATGCTAATTAATGAAACTAAAAGGTGCAATCTCTTGTTAGCAAGAGAGTTGATATTACTATGATTTTTGTAAGAGATATTTTAAAAAACGTTTATTTATAAAAATTTATTTACATCAGAAAAATAATAATAATAAAGGACATCACAAGAGTAATTTATAATATTTTTCCGGTCTTGTATTTTTATATTTTTTTGGTATATATATATTTTTGTCTTCGTCCTTTTGGTGTCTGATTCTTGATTCTAATTTTTCTTGTTTGATTACGACAGAGTAAGAGCTCTCCTTTGGATATTGATTTCTTCCCTGCTCGCTGCCCTTAGAAAAAGAAGTCAGGTAGGTAAATTGATCGATTTGGGTTATTTTCTTTATGTTTGCTTTGCTTTCTCTGTTTATTGGTTTGTTTAGCAATTGAATCGTCAGAAATTGGGTTTATATGTGTTTGGTATTTTCACTTCGCCTTTGGGTTTTTTTTTTTGAATTCTTTTTGTATATTGGTTTGTCGAAAGTTGAATCAATAGGTTCACTGTGATATAGTTCAAACTGATATGACATCGTGATATAGCTTCATTAAAAAAAAAAAAATTAGGCTTTCAGCACGCACTCACACTCATGCCAATAGTCTTTTTCTATTAAAAAAGAAATAAGAAATTTATGCCATTTAAAATCAAAATTTTGTTTATAGAAAAGAAGAAAAAAATATGGAGAGAGAGAGAGAGAGAAGATTCTAATTAGTTGATGGCCAGTAAGTAGGGCTTGTATGTTAAGTTGCCATATAAAATATAAGGGTAAATTACAATTTAATATCTCAACTTTATCTCGGATTTCAAGTTAGTACCTCAAGTTCAAAAAGTTGCAATTTCATGCCTCAACTTTCATTTTGTTTCAAGTTAATACCTCCGTTAGTCTTGCCGTCAAAAAATTCGTTATCTGATGACGTGTCACACCACTTATTTGTGACTACTTCTTTCGCGTTTCATAGCTCCTTTTTGAATTATTTCTATATGGTTATAAAGAGGAGATTCATAGCTTCAAAATGAATATAAAATTGTTGATTTTTGTGAAGATTTGATGGGTCAAAAGTTGGGGTGAAGTTGAGATAAAAACTGGAAAACATTTATTTATTTACAAGTTTTTGAATTTGAGGTATGAACTTGAAAAATATGATAAAGTTGAGGTACTAAATTGAAATAAAACCTTTTAGTGGTGTGTCACGTCATCAGATAACGGCTTTTTTTACGGCAAGACTAACGAAGGTATTAACTTGAAACAAAATGAAAGTTGAGGCATGAAATTGCAACTTTTTGAACTTGAGGTACTAACTTGAAATCCGAGATAAAGTTGAGGTATTAAATTGTAATTTACCCAAAATATAAATAGTCCATTGGACATAAACTTGTGTGTGGTGCAGTGGTTCTTGCACATTCTTGAAAACAGCGGGATCCTTGTTTGAGTATTCATTTTGCCATCAATTTTATTTGCTCTTTTTGGGTTTTCACTTTGCTATTCATATAAACCCTTAAAGGGTCAGTTTGGGTTTAATATTCAAAATAATTTTTGTGATTATAAGAGGCGTAAACTCACAATTTGGGTTTTGATAATTCTTAACAACAACATTTCATTGGTATTTTTTTTTTTTAATTCTTTTTTACACTTTAATTACCTGAAATTTCACTTTATTACCTAAATTAAAAATTGAGTCAACTTTTGCCACATTGATTTAAAATTTTTTGCATGTCAGACCTCGGGGATTTTCTGTCACACTATTCGTTAAAATATGCATGTGACCCTTTTTTAAGGGGTTTTCTGGTCTTTAATTAAATACCAAATGGGATTATGGACCCAATCGATCTATGGCCTTTTTAAGTGGCCAAGAAACCTAAAAATAAGACCAAAAAGGCCATTTGGTATTTCGTTGAAGCCTAAAAAGACAAGAATTACCCACAATGTTGATATCCTTGAATAAAAAAAAAGTGAAAAAAAAAAAAAAAAAAACTAAAGTCCAGGAGGGTAATGTGGAGAAATTTTTAAGTAAGTAAGGTTTTTGACCACATGTATGGTACGACCATCCTATGGTTCGACGCCATGTATATTGTTTATTTTTTAAAAATGTAAACTTTACTTGAGATAATTAAGCATACATGTGAATATGTGATTGGAGGTCAGCTTATGACAATAGAAATATAAAAAGCTATAAAAGCACTTTTTTTTTTTTGTGGACTTGTGATATTGACCTTCACTCTTGTCTCTTAATTTCATTTTGTCCCAAATTGCTCCCTAAATTTTACTTTATTTCCGAAATTTCATGTTGTCAATTTTTTCGTCTAAATTGATGCATGCAATCATTTTTCAGTGATATAATCGTCATGAATTGTATGCCCAAAATATTAATTTAGGAAAATCTTATTCTCTCATCCTTCTAAACGAAGAACCCAGAGTCAATATGAGCTTCATATCTGAATCACCAATTTGGATTTGGATACAGGAATTGCTACAAGCCTGTACCCTTAGAATCATGACCATTTAATTTGTTGCTTTCAAAGTTTGAATTGAAGGGGTTTTTGAGACTTAGAAGTCTGGCTTAAAAAAACAAAAAAGTCTGGCTATTTAGTCTTTTTTTTTTATTCTATTTTTTTCCCAACTTATATGACATTTTGACATTGAGCTCTATAGCAATATTGTTGTTTTTTTTAAACAATGATTTAAAATGCATATCATACCACATAGGTCGAGAAATTTTTTTGTACAAGTAACATTGTTCGTAGAAATATTATGTTGTGACAGTTTTTTAAATGTTGCCATTAATTTCATATTTTAAAAAGTTTCATCAAAGCCCTAGCTTTATAAAATGGTAACATTATTATTTATAGCTTTTGTATTCGATTAATATGCTCACCTTAAATGTTTATTTGGATATATTGTTTTCATTCTCAATTTGCATTTGCTTTAATTGTTGTATATTTTATGCAGGAGAACATTGCAAGAGATTTAGATCTTCATTACCAACAAAAGAAAAAGGAGATTCAGTGATGATGAGTCGACATTAATTTTCGTTTGTATCTTTCAACAATAGAAACATTGTTTTTTATATTTTATACTTTCTAATAGCATTTCCTTTATGTGTGTATTATGTGATTGTTTAAACTTTGATAGTAATACATATGAAACCATCTCAAACGAACTATTTGAATTGGTTATATTATTCTTAGTACGTGTATATGTAGTCATAATTATTAGTTTAAAAATGATGATTTAGAATTATAAAATTGTTAAATTGGTTCAAATATCTCCAAGTCTATACCAATGCCTTAATTTAAAGAGAAAAGTTAGTCTCACAATTGTAATTCTCCCAAATATATTCAACAAAGTGTGTCATGAGATGAGTACGTCAGTGAAGGACAGGCATTAGTTTTTTCATCACATCCTATTCCAAAAGTTTCAAGGAAGCTAACGAATTGACTAAAGTTGTGACAAAGTTGAATGGCGATTCCCAATAGTCTTTTCATCACATCCTATTCCTTATGACTAAGTCATTCTTCTTCAACTTAGAAGCTTATTTTTTAAATACATATGAATTTAGTCATTTAATTAACTTATTCAATCAAATTCTATGTATCAAATTAGGCATATAAAATTGTGACAAAATTGAATTGACTAAAGTTGTGACAAAATCTCAACAGTCTTATGACATCCTCTTTCAAATGCATTAATCATGCATGTGTTAAAATAAATTTGATGGCTCTCGGAGTCCTGCTTATTTTAATTTTGCTGCTTTTGGCTTAATTTGTTATAAGAAATGTGGTCTAGCTCTTGAAAATGGATATATTCAACTAGCAATTAAAGGTGAGTCTACAATTGTAATTCACGTGCATAGTACATGGTTGATCTCACGTACCCATTGGAGAATTATGATGAAACTCGATCTCTTTTACTGTCTTGTTAAGTCGATCACTTGTATCGATCAAGCACTACAAGAAAAACATATTTGGGCGACGAACATATATTCGTCGCCCAAAGCAATTTAGGGCGACGAACAAGAAAATTTGTCGCTCAATGTCATAAAGGTTTGGGCGACGAACATGTTCGTCGCCCAAAGGAGGTTTGGGCGACGAATAACACGTTCCTCGCCCAAAGTAACTTTGGGCGACGAACTCATCTCGTCGCCTAAACATGCGCAACAAACAATTAATTCAGAAATACATTGGGCGAGGAATATACCTGTTCGTCGCCCAAAGTGTCTTTGGGCGAGGAAAACGTAAATTTGTCGCCCAAACTTACTTTGGGTGACAAAATATTTCGTCGCCCAAACTCATTTTGGGCGAGGAATATACATATTCCTCGCCCAAAGGGTCTTTGGGTGACGAAATTATGTTCGTCGCCCAAACTATGTTTGGGCGAGGAACCTGTTCGTCGCCCAAAGGGTCATCCTGTTTTGTAATAATGGTTTGGGCGAGGAACCTAACATTTCGTCGCCCAAAGTAACTTTGGGCGACGAATTGTGAGGTTCCTCGCCCAAGATCACTTTGGGCGACGAAATTTGTAGTTCCTCGCCCAAAGTAAGAATACTTTTTTGTTTACAATTTTATATATGTAATAGCATACGATACGATTGTATTTCCAAAGATCATAACCATTCATTTTTTAATTCCCCACTCAAGGATCATCCATGCAAAAAATTAGCTCAATCGGAGATGTAGAAGTTAGGTAACGGTGGTTGAACTTATGAACGATTGTAAATTTTCTAATACGAATCGAAGTATGAGATGAATTCCGATTTAGTCGATTTTTTGCAGGGATGATCTTCCAGTATAAACGAATAGAATGAACGGTTCCGATCGTTGAAATCACATTGTAGTCTTCACAAATTGTTGAATCGCCAAAATTTCTACCCAAAAGTTAATATAATTATACTCTTCAAGTGTATTTGTATGTAGAAGATCACTTTTGTATTGTGTTTTTAACGATCCGAACCGATCATTCCTTAGTGGCTCACTCAAAGATCATCCATGCAAAAAATTAACTCAATTGGAGATGTAGAAGTTAGGTTTAGCATTTAGATGTATGAACGATCTTGATTCTTATATTAATAATCGAACGGGTAGATGAACTACGATTGAGCCGATTTTTTCCAGGGTTGATCTTTGAGTATGAACATATATGAAGAATGGCTCTGATTGTGATAATCACGTTGTGGTCTTCACAATTATTGAAGCTACAAGGTTTTAACGAAAGAGTTGATATAATTTTATTCTTCAAATGCAAAAACCACTGATTTATATGTAGAACCTTATATGTCGATTGTGTTTTTAACGATCTGAACCGTTCATTTATTAGTTTGTCACTCAAAGATCATTCCTCTAAAATATTAGGTCAATTGGAGATCTAGAAGTTTGGTATTGGAGCTCGAACGTATGAACGATCATGGTTCATAAAAAAATTCAACTTTGGGCGACGAAATGTAGCTTTAGGCGACGAACAGTGCGTCGCCCAAAGTCTGAAATTATGGCGGGATAAAGCGGTGCCCTAAAGTCAACAACTTTGGGCGACGAACATGAATTCGTCGCCCAAAGTGACTTTAGGCGACGAATTAACACGTTCGTCGCCCAAAGTCACTTTGGGCGACGAATTCATGTTCGTCGCTTTAATATACTTGGGGCGACGAATTCATGTTCGTCGCTTTAATATACTTGGGCGACGAACATGAATTCGTCGCCCAAAGTGACTTTAGGCGACGAATTAACACGTTCGTCGCCCAAAGTCATTTTGGGGGACGAATTCATGTTCGTCGCCCAAAGTCTTTAAGTTTATACCCATTTCTGGGTTCACTTCAGTCACTCTCGCTCACTCACTCCCTCACCCTCGCAGCGCCGCAGTCACTCTCGCCTCCTCCTTCAGTCAGTCACTCTCGCCTCCTCCTTCGCTCAGCTCTCACTCCCTCCTCCTCCCCATTGTACTTGAAACTGTTACTGCACTATAGTAGCCGAGCGCTTGATGAACAATGCCACTCGGCACTGTTTTGCCAAAATGCGGAAGCGGGTCCGTCACCTTATTTTGGTTCTTGTGAGTTAAAAAAAAAGAATGTTTACTTTTGAGTTTTCCTAATAGTTTTTAACAGTTTTTGAGTAGTGTAATATTGGTGAATAAAAAATAATAATGTTTAGTCCCAAAAAAATCTTGCATTCAATAACGTTCGGTCCTCGTCTTCTTCTCAGCCATTTGCAATCGTCGCAAGATTGTCCACTGAAGTGAAGAAGTTGCAGGAGGACCTACGAGCTGAGAGAACGGAGAAGGAGGCATTGTACGCTGCATTGACCAAGGCGATACCTGGGTTTGTCCCGCCACCGTCCTCTCATCATCCTCCGCCAAACATGAATGACAATGATGTTACTGGTTTAGAATAAATTGACCATTAAAGTATAAGCAAGATCTATCACATTTGAAGATTTGTCTAACCTTGAATTTTTCTGCACTGAAGCTTATTCTTTGAACTGGCCATCCTTGGAGTAAGTGAATGTTACTGGGTGTCCAAAATTAAAGACATTTGCTCGTGGGTTTGAACAGTCACAAGGGAAAAGGTATTTTCTACTTTCAACCAACTATTTCTCACTAATTAATGGAAGAGCTTAATTATTTTCAATTCCCTTGCTTTTGTTCCTCTTTACTTTATTTTATTATTATATCGGATTATTTGGAGCATAAAACCATAAATACACAATTGTAATATCTATTTCATAGATGTTATCATGTGACAAAAACAAAATATGTGCTTATCAAATTTATGGATTTCAAAAACAAAATAAAGAAAAACTCGTTATAAATGTCCACATATAAGAGGTGGTAATTCTTTCATGTACAAAAGGACATCAGAAAAGTAATTTAAATTTTTTTCCATTCGTGTATTTTTTGTGTTTGATTTCTTTATCTATTTGTTTTTCATTTTTTTTTTCCATTACAGAGTAAGAGCAATCCCTTTGGGTATTGATTTCTTCCTTGCTCGCTGTGCAACTTAGAAGCGGAAGTTAGGTAGATTGATTTGGGTTATTTTTGTATGTATGATTTGTTCTCTTTGTTAATTGGTTTGTTTGTCTAACAATTGAATTGTCATAAATTGTTTTATTTTTCTACCAAAAAAAAAAAAAAAACGGGATATTTATTACTCTTTGTATGTTGGTTTGTCAAAAATGGAACTAATAAGGGTATTGTTTGGGTCAGCTATGCAACTTAGGAATAAAGTCCATCATTGCCTTGATGTGAATATATTGTTTGTAGTTAGTTAAATCAATAGGCTTATTGTGATATAATTTCATGGGAAAATCTGTCAATTCTTTCTTCTAAAATGCTCATTCGATCACTTCAGAGCCTACACAGCGGCGGCTATAAAAAGGGCCTCCTAACAATATTTGAGCCCAATTATAAAAAGGCCCTTTTTATAATGTGGTTAAAAATTTAGTTGAATTGCCACATTGAAAAAAGAAAAATTGTTTAATTCTAGTACACAAGTTCCTCCACTCTAATGACCCAAAAATTGAAGAATAAATCAAATTACTTAGTTGCCCCCAAAATAACCAAGCTATCGGCAATGGACATGCATGTTGTGGTACTAGTAGTCTAAGAACTGATGTCGATCAGCCACCATGGGAGCGCAATTAGGAAGTCGTTTATCCTATTAATTAAGAAATCATGTAAAATCACCGGACTCCGGTGTTGCTTCCAACTTCGTGCCACCTCCAACTCAAATAGTCACTCCCAACTTCTTTCCATTAATATTTACTATTTAGATATTCATAACTTAAAAAATATGCTTAAGGAATTTTGTTAATATTTACTATTTAGATTTTTGCCTAATCTACTATTGAACCCACAGGCCACAGGGGACCCAAGTTATGACAACAAAAAAAGGACCCCAGTTCTGACAATAGGCCCCATATTTTAGGCTGACTCATTTATGAACCTCTCATGTCTCTTTCTCTTCTTATCAAGTTTCAGCAACCTTTTGGCTTCCCATAGGTAATTACCTCAACTCTCCTAGCCACCGACCCCCATTTTGTATCATTTTCCCCATTGCAATTGGTTTGGATCTCTTTCTTCTCGTATTTATTGGTAAGCAAGCTCTTTAATCCATCTTCTTTGTCTGATGTTCTAATTGCAGATGGGCTTCCTTTGGATTAGGATGTGGTTTTATTTTTGCTCTGTCTGCTATATATAGTCAGTAGTTTTAGTTTGTTCTCTGTTTTGCTATATGTCTTGTTTGGTCTTTCTTTTGGTTATCTGTTTTGTTTCTTTTCCTGGGTTGTTCTCTTTGTAAGGTTTCTGTCTTCTCTCTCATGGTTCCAGCAGAGACGGATCTGCTTGAGGCTCACTTTCAAACTTATTTTGTTTGAAAAAAATTACACTCAGTATTAAGATGTGAAATCTTCTCTCTCACATATTTACACTCTTACCATTTATTTTTTCATCCACATATATTTCATCCCTTTTCCTCCCCTATCTATATGGCATGTGTTGGGTACTTGGGTGATTTTCACAACATTTCTCTTTCAATTTTTCAACATTTAATTTCATCAAAGTTTCATCACGTTTCTTTCTTATCATGTTCCTACTTTTCCATTCTTTCTTTTTTATTTTTTATGTTTCGTTGGTTTTCACGTACGTGATCAATAAGGGCTGGTTTGTGCCGAATTACCGATTCGACCGACGCAGATCGGTTCGGTCGTGCTGTGTGCCGAGTTTAATTGATGTATTATTCTTCTTTAACTTCGAGGAGTAATATGGTAAGTAGTAACTCCTATAATTAAGCGAATCACACCTAATTAGCTTAATCATGTCAACACTCCCCTCTAAAATTGGTGCACTTTTAAGAGAATAATAAAAAGATGAAAAGCTAAGCGATGAGTGTCTAGCCACTGTATATGAGTTTGGTATTCTTTGTTTAAATTTTATTTGTATTTTACTTATTAAATATTAATAATATTTTGAGGGAGAAAAATAAGTTTTTACATGGTTCTCGAACAATTTCTTTCTCTCTGCACTAGACATTCTTTCTGTCTATTACTGCATGGTTCTGGAACAATTTCTTACCATTGATAGCTTATCCCATTTACATGACATTTCATCTTACTAAGCAAAATAAAACATAATTAGATTAAAATAATCAACTAAATTGCTCAAAATAAAGAGATAATGATTATAATATAAAATATGCTAATGAAGTAGAATCCGTTCCGGTACCTATAACAACGATCGACGTCATTTTTGTTATTAGATTTGGATTTGTTGTTTGGGTTTTTTTGTTTATTTACTTTTGACTTTTTGTCTTTAGATTGCGAAATGGAACCAATTTCAATTGCATCTAAAATTGGAGAGGACTCGCTGGCGCAGATTGGAGGACAATTCGGGCAATTTCATTGAGTGGTGTTAAAATTAATGATATTCCATATGGTTTGGAGTGGCCAAAACTTGAGCTTCTGCAACTACAACATTCCATTTTAATTCTTATTTAGTTACAATCACCCAATTATAAATTGCTAGTTTTGTCAATCTCTCTCTTCTCTCCCTCATTCTTTTAACTCTTTTTTGTTATGCTTACAATGCAGTATTAGTGTTCAATCCTACATCATAATATCCAGTCCAAAAAAAAAAAAAAAAGAAATCTTGCGTTTTTAATACTAGTGGCTAGTGCTTGTTGTCATAGAGGACCTAAAAGTCAAACATCAAGGATTAAAATTGTGTACCGTTTTTAATATAGCTTGATTTTTTCTTTTTCTTTTTTTGAAAAAAGAATCTTTGAACATTTTGAATATAAGATATGTTTAAGATAAATGTAATGAAACAAGTACATTTTTGGCCTTTTTTTAGGTTATGGCGACAAATATTGTGGATGCAAATATTAATGACAATCTAGAAAGTCTTCAAGTAGAAGAATGTAAGTCACTGGAAGTGATATTTCTGCTTCACAAAACCCATCCTGTTCAAGCATTTAATAAGCTGAGGAAATTGGTGTTGATACATTTACCAAAGTTACTGCACATTTGGGAAAAGGGTTTACAACATATCACAGGCTTTGGAAACTTAAGATTGCTGGAAGTATCCGACTGTGGAAATTTGAGATATTTGTTCTCACCAAACGTAGCTAAACTTCTTATGAGTCTGGAGGAAATAAAAGTTATCGATTGTATGGATATGGAAAAAATTGTTGGAGAAGCAGAAGGAGAAACTACTATTGAGGAATTGACATTTCCCCGAGTGAGATCCATCACATTTGCAAATTTGCCCAATCTTGAATGTTTCTGCACTCAAGCTTATACTTTGAAGTGGCCACCTTTGATGCAAGTGAATGTTACTGGCTGTCCAAAATTAAAGCCATCTGAACGTTTCCCTTTTTATAATAAAGGTATGTTCAGCTTTCAACCAACTATTCTCACTAATGAATGAAGAGCTAATTAATCTTTTTCAACTGCCTTGCTTTTGTTTTTCTTTCCCTTTTTATATTATCATTGTAGTCAATTAGTTGGAGTATAAAACCATAAATAAACAATTTTAATATAAGTCAGTGTGTGACAAAAGAAAATGTGCTTATCAAATTTATAGATTTGAAATGAATGAATTTGAAATCTAAATCCTTCCACCCATAGAAGTCTTTAGTAATGCGTGTCCAATTTCACGTCGATCAATTGATAATATTTTTAATCATTCTATCTTATATTATATTGAATATCTCAATCCTAGAAATTTAAACTATTAGGTGGAGAAGCTCATTCATTGTAGGATTAATGCTCAATAATCCTTTTTTTATCCATTTTTATAATAGGGTGTTTCTACTTGAACCCTCTTACTTGCTCATTATATACCACTTCATTTTTTGTCAGTTTTATAATTCCATTTTCCTTTTAAAAATGAAAAGAAACGAATAATATATGATATTAGTATACATGTTGGAGTGAATAGCATCTTTCTATAAAAAGAAATGTATATTATTTATTTATGCTAATTAATGAAACTAAAGGGTGCAATCTCTTGTTAGCAAAAGAGTTGATATTATTATGATTTGTGTAAGAGATATTTTAAAAAACGTTTATTTATAAAAATTTATTTACATCAGAATAATAATAATAAAGGACATCACAAGAGTAATTTATAATATTTTTCCGTTCTTGTATTTTTATATTTTTTTGGTATATATATATTTTTGTCTTCGTCCTTTTGGTGCTTGATTCTTTATTCTAATGTTTCTTGTTTGATTACGACAGAGTAAGAGCCCTCCTTTAGATATTGATTTCTTCCCTGCTCGCTGCCCTTAGAAAAAGAAGTCAGGTAGGTAAATTGATCGATTTGGGTTATTTTCTTTATGTTTGCTTTGTTTTCTCTGTTTATTGGTTTTTTTAGCAATTGAATCGTCAGAATTTGGGTTTTATATGTGTTTGGTATTTTCACTTCGCCTTTGGGTTTTTTTTTTTTTGAATTCTTTTTGTATATTGGTTTGTCGAAAGTTGAATCATTAGGTTCACTGTGATATAGTTTAAACTGATATGACATCGTGATATAGCTTCATTAAAAAAAATTAGGCTTTCAGCCACGCACTCACACTCATGCCAATAGTCTTTTTCTATTAAAAAAGAAATAAGAAATTTATGCCATTTAAAATCAAAATTTTGTTTATAGAAAAGAAGAAAAAAAGATGGAGATCGAGAGAGAGAGAAAAAAGAGAAAGGGAGAGAGAAGATTCTAATTAGTTAATGGCCAATAAGTACTGAGGTTTATAGATTTTTTTTAGATTTTAGTTTTATTTAAATGACTTTACCATTTTAACCTTTTTTAATAAACTTTTCCTCTTAATGGTATTATTTAGCAAAGGTCATTTCAGAAATTATAAAATTATGATTTTAAAGTTGACTCATGAAAAATTTCATTCACTTGATCATTTCACTAACTAAAGGCATTTTTTAGATTTTTGAAAATTTCACTTAAGAGATATGTTAGCTTTATATATATAGATTAAACAATTATTCTTTGCCTCATAAAACACTTATATGCTTCAGGGTATTATGATTGCATTTGTTTTTATTTTTATAATGAAAACAAATAGCAATGTCATTGTCCCTGAGCTTTGACTTCAATTGGCCCTAAGGTGGTGCCACCTCACCAGGCCCCCCAGTTTTATAGGGCTTGTATGTTAAGTTGCCATATAAAATATAAATAGTCCATTGTACATAAACTTGCATGTGTGTGGTGCAGTGGTGCTTGCACATTCTTGAAAATAGCGATCCTTGTTTGAGTATTCATTTTGCCATCAATTTTATTTGTTCTTTTGGTTTTTCGTTCACCTTGCTATTCATATATACCCTTAAAGGGTGGGTTTGGGTTTAATATTCAAAATAATTTTTCTGATTATAAGAGGCCTAAACTCACAATTTGGTTTTTGATAATTCTTAACAACAACATTTCATTGGTATTTTTTTTTTCTTTTTTCTATTTTACATTTTAGTTACCTAAAATTTCACTTTATTACCTAAATTAAAAATTGAGTCAACTTTTGCCACATTGATTTCAAATTTTTTGCATGTCAGACCTTGGGGATTTTTTGTCACACTATTCATTAAAATATGCATGTGACCCTTTTTTAAGGGGTTTTCTAGTCTTTAATTAAATACCAAATGGGATTATGGACCCAATCGATCTATGGCCTTTTTAAGTGGCCAAGAAACCTAAAAATAAGACCAAAAAGGCCATTTGGTATTTCGTTGAAGCCTAAAAAGACCACAAAAAATCCCCTTAAAAAGAGATCACGAGCAACACAGGTGCTTATTTTTAACATAAGGTGTGATGGAAATCACTGAGGTCTGATATTGCAAAAAAATTATAAATTAAGATGGCAAATAAGCTCAATTTATAATTTAGATGGTGAAGTGAAAAAAAAATAGTTATTGCGTAACCTAGTTAGAAGGGTCATAGAATTATCCACAATGCTGATCTCCCCGAATAAAAAAAATATGCAAAAAAAAAAAAACCTAAAGTCCAGGAGAGTAATGTGGAGAAATTTTTATGTAAGCCGGGTTGTTTGACCACATGTATGGTACGACCATCTTATGGTACGACCATCCTATGGTATGACGCCATGTATATTGTTTATTTTTAAAAAATGTAAACTTTACTTGAGATAATTAAGCATAAATGTGAGTATGTGATTGGAGGTCAGCTTATGACAATAGAAATATAAAAAGCTATAAAAGCACTTTTTTTTTTTGTGGACTTGTGATATTGACCTCCGCTCTTGTCTCTTAATTTCATTTTGTCCCAAATTGCTCCCTAAATTTTACTTTATTTTCGAAATTTCATGTTGTCAATTTTTTCATCTAAATTGATCATGCAATCATTTTTCTATGATATAATCGTCATGAATTGTATGCCCAAAATATTAATTTAGGAAAATCTTATTCTCTCATCCTTCTAAACGAAGAACCCAGTAGTCAATATGAGCTTCATATATATCTGAATCACCAATTTGGATACAGGAATTGCTACAAGCCTATACCCTTAGACTCATGACCATTTAATTTGTTGCTTTCAAAGTTTGAATTCAAGGGGTTTTTGAGACTTCGAAGTCTGGCTTAAAAAAACAAAAAAATCTGGCTATTTAGGTTTTTTTTTTTTTTTTTTCCAACTTATATGACATTTTTATATTGAGCTCTATAACAATATTGTTGTTTTTTTTTTTAAACAATGATTTAAAATGCATATCATACGACATAGGTCGAGAAATTTTTTTTGTACAAGTAACATTGTTCATAGAAATATTATGTTGTAACAGTTTTTTAAATGTTGCCATTAATTTCATATTTTAAAAAGTTTCATCAAAGCCCTAGCTTTATAAAATGGTAACATTATTATTTATAGCTTTTGTATTCGATTAATATGCTCACCTTAAATGTTTATTTGGATATATTGTTTTCAATCTCAATTTGCATTTGCTTTTATTGTTGTATATTTTATGCAGGAGAACATTGCAAGAGATTTAGATCTTCATTACCAACAAAAGAAAAAGGAGATTCAGTGATGATGAGTCGACATTAATTATCGTTTGTATCTTTCAACAATAGAAACATTGTTTTTTATATTTTATACTTTCTATTAGCATTTCCTTTATGTGTGTATTATGTGATTGTTTAAACTTTGATAGTAATACATATGAAACCATCTCAAACAAACTATTTAAATTGGTTATATTACTCTTAGTATGTGTATATGCAGTCATAATTATTAGTTTAAAAATGATGATTTAGAATTATAAAATTGTTAAATCGGTTCAAATATCTCCACCAATTGGTCCAATTCTATACTATTGCCTTAATTTAAAGAGAAAAGTTAGTCTCACAATTGTAATTATCCCAAATATATTCAAAAAAGAGTGTCATGATGAGTCAGTGAAGGACATGCATTAGTTTTTTTCAAGTTTCAAGGAAGCTAACGAATTGACTAAAGTTGTGACAAAATTGAATGGCCATTTCCAATAGTCTTTTTATCACATCATATTTCTTATGACTAAGTCATTTTTCTTCAAATTAGAAATTGTTGTAAAAATATGTAGAAATTAGGGTTTGTGGAAAAGAGGAGGCAGAGAGAATATGATCTGTCGTCATCTTATTCATCTTATAAATATCCTTATATAGAGGTAGGGTTTACTAGGTTTAGAATATTTACTAGTATGTCCCTACAACTAATTACAGGAATAGCCACATATAACAATATATTTACAACACTCTCCCTTGGATATTCCATGTCATTAGTGTTGTCTCTGCTATGCGCTCCTAAGTTGCCTCGTTAAAACCTTGCCAAGTAATAAAACCCCTGTGAGAACAAAAACAACCTTGGTCGAAGGAAAAAGAGTGCAACGCGCGTGAGTGTGGAGTAGTCGCATCAGAACCTCGAAAGTAGGTGAAGTCATATCTTCTAGATCATGAGCAGATAGTATGTCAACGGGAGCGGGGTGCATTAGAGTTGCTACACCAAAACCTTGCCCGGTAAACCCAATGGGAAAAACCCGTGGTCGAAGGGAAAAGATGAGCAAATGCATATATATCATATCAGCACATCTTCAGGATGTAGTATGAGTAGGGTGACCATGCCAATATGTGCCTCATTAAAACCTTGCCAGGTAACAAAACCTAGTGGGACAAAATAACCCTGGACGAAGGACAAAAGAGTACACGATGGTCAAGTGAGTATGCTTCGGGATACTCCTCCTGATGTCGACTCCCCCTGAAGACTACATACTAGGTAAATCAGCCAATCTACGCGAACCAATACCTCGAACATGCATCAAGAACGTGGACTTTGGCAGTGACTTGGTAAAGAGGTCTGCATGGTTGTCTTGAGATCGGATCTGCTTGACTTCAATCATCTGATGCTCTTGTTGCTGTTGATCGAAGAAGAACTTCGGTACAATATGCTTGGTGTTGTCTCCTTTGATGAAATCTGTCTTCATCTGCTAGATGCAAGCGGCATTATCCTCATAGATAATCGTTGGTTCATCAGTGGTGGAATTCAGCCCACACGTAGTTCGAACATGCTTGGAAACTGCTCTTAGCCATATACATTCACGAACTGCTTCGTGAAGGGCTAGAATCTCAGCATGATTCGAAGAGGTAGCAATAAGGGTCTGTTTCGTAGACCTCTAAGATATTGCTGTATTCCCAATGGTAAAGACATAACCATTTTGAGAACACGGCTTATGCGGGTCTGATAGATACCATGCGTCAGCATATCCAAAAGGCGGGCATCATTCCGAGGGTCGAGGGGGTTCGATCCATTCCTTGATGCGTAGCTAGGGATAGAATAAACCCATATCCGTCGTAGCTCTAAGGTAGCGAAAAATGTCTTTTATGCCATTCCAGTGGCGGCATGTTGGCGCAGAGCTACATCTAGCTAACAAGTTCACAGCGAATGAGATGTCCGGTCTAGTACATTGCATACTCAGTTTTTCGGAAACTACCAAACTGATAAGGTAGTGGAACGTTATGACGTCCATTACGGGGGAATACTCTTCCTCGTAATCAATCTCAGGGCGTTGAGAAAATCCTTGCGCCACTAGACGAGCCTTGTATCTCACAATCTCGTTTTTCTCATTACGCTTCCTTACAAATACCCATTTAAATTCTACAGGTTTAACATGGGGAAGGTGTAGGAACGACAGGCCCAAACACATTTCTCTTTGTCAAGGAATCTAATTCGACCTGGATTGCTTCTTTCCATTTTGGCCAGTCGTCTCGACGTTGACATTCATCAACGGAGTGAGGTTCGATGTCATCGCTAGTTATGATTTCGGTAGCTACCGCGAATACAAATATATCATTGATGATAATCTCGTTTCGATTCCATAGCTCACTTAAGCATGCATAATTTATAGAGATCTCTATGTTCTCGGGAGTGGGTTCGAACGTTGGAGCGTCCCCCAACGCCGTCTCTTCTGGGACGGACCCATAATCCGGAACTATTTCGTGAGATGGATCGATTGAGATTGCGATGTCAAGGGGACTCGTTTGTGCCAAATGTATCCTCTTCCAGGGATAAGAGTCCATCGAACCTAATGGTCAACCTCACTTCTGGGCAGGGACATATGACTGGTTAGCCACTATTGTTGTACCTCTTCCATCTAGGACGACACGTCCTCCTGGGACGACACGTCCTTCGGGGACAGATATCCTTGCAGGCACATTTGCAGCAGGTATATGTGATCTCGTCACTTTAGCTAGATCAGAGAATGCGTCTGGCATATTATAAGTTATACTCTGTAGATCTAGAATTCTTCGCACTTCACTATCACATTGTGCGGTTCGGGGATCGAGATGAGACATAGTAGGGACATTTCACGTCAATTCACGTCGTTCTTCAGGAACAGTGACGTTCTTATCTCCCCCTAACGGCGGGAAGACTGTCTCATCAAAGTGACAATCCGCAAATCTAGCGGTAAAGAGATCGCCTGTCAAGGGCTCTAAAAAGCGTATAATGGATGGGGATTCATATTCGACATATATGCTCATCCTCAACTACGTTGTAGCGGCACAACTGGCACGTAAACTGCATACCCAAATACGCGTAAGTACGAAACGTGAGGTTCGTACCCAGTCACCAGCTGTAACGCAGAGTAAGGTTGGGTAGCAGTGGGCCTCAACTGGACCAACATAGCTGCATGCAAGATTGCATAGCCCCACGCAGAAAATGGGAGCTTGGTGCGCATAACCAAGGTTCGTGCGATCATTTGTAATTTTTTAATGAACGCTTCTGCGAGACCATTCTGGGTGTGAACATGGGGAACTCGATGTTCAACATTAATTCCAAGGGACATACAATAATCATCGAAAGTTTTCAATGTAAATCTCCGGCATTATCAAATCTTCTGGACTTTATAGGATAATCCGTGTGGTGAGCCTTCTGGGCGAGAAGTTTAGCAAAAGCAGCGTTTCTTGTGGACAATAGTGTAACATGTGATCACTTTGTCGATGCATCAACCAAAACCATAAAATATTTAAATGGTTCGCATGGTGGTTGGATAGGTCCACAAATATTCTCTTGTATCCTTTGTAGAAAAAGGATGGAGTCTTTACTAGTCTTTGCATATGATGGTCTAGTATTCAACTTTCTGAGCGAGCAAGTTTGGCATAGTGTGTCACTAAACACAAGATCCTTATTAGTAAGGGGATGCCCGTGTGATGAATTGAGGATACGGCGCATCATACTTTGACCTGGGTATCCCAACCGGTCATGCCATAGAAAGAAACTGCTCAAATTGGTTAACTTCTGGTTAACTATGTGATTGGCCTCAATCGATCTAATGGTGGTCATGTAAGACCTCTCGAGAGACATTTCGATTTCTCCAATGTACGCTTCTGGCCATACAAATTGGAGGTTATGCAAAGATATTCCACTCCATTTTCCTCAGTGGTTTCAACGTGATAACCGTTGGCTCGAATATCTTTAAATCTCAACAACGTTCTTCTGGAACTTGGAGAATATAAGGCCTCATTAATGGTAATTCAGTACCATTGGACATGCAACATAAAATGGGCTTTGCCATGGCCTTCTATCAGTTGGATTGACCTGATATGGTTGTCACAGAAGTATGAGTAAGCAATAAGTTTGAAAAATACTTCCGATCTTAAAGTATGGTGTGCGTAGTAGCACTGTCTGCCAGACAACAAACTTCCCCACTAAACATGCTTATTCATAAATTTAATTCAATGGATCGCATGTATGAAAATAATTTGATTGAATTAAATAATATTCGAGCATAACCAAATTTCTAAAACAAATAATCCAAATCATAAATCACCAAAATAATCCAACTAAGAAAAACATTATTCAGAAAATAAATACAGCACAAGCGCCGATCATATCTATGTCATCGAGTTTCTAGTCCTCGAAGTGTCCAGTAGAAGTCTGGAAATCAGTGACCTCTAAGGTGGTATCCATAGGAAATGATCCCTCAACGAGATTGGTCTCTTGAGTTCCGCAACTGGCGTGATACTCATTTACAGCTTGCGCTGATGCACGGCAGGGCGAGACCAGTGATCAGTTCCTCCACATCGGTAACATATATCATTCTGATTCTGATTCTGGTGGCGACGGGCCGGACCAGTGTTCCTCTCATTTCGAGTTCTTGGGGTCGAGGGACCGTGGTTCCTACCACGTGGGCCATGGCCATGTTGGCCTCGGTCATATGGGCCATTCCTCTGAGAACCTTTCCTTCCATATCTCGGGCGGTCAGACTTTGTGCCCTTTCCATGACCTCGGTATCCTCTTTCGTGGTTTGAATCGCGATGAGCAACAGCGTTTGCTTCAGGCAATGGTGCTGCTTTAGTACCGACAGGTCGGGCTTGATCATTTCTCATTAATAAGTTGTTATTCTTTTCAGCGAGCAACAGAGTAGTGATCAATGCCGAGAACTTGGTAAAATTCATCTCCCTGTATTGTTGCTGCAAGACCAAACAGGAGGCAGGGAAGGTGGAGAAAGTCTTCTCTAATAGGTCAACTTCGGTGAGCTCCTCCCCACAAAATTTGAGGAGCGACCGGATCCGGCAGATCTCCGAATTATACTCATTCACGGATTTGAAATCCTGGAAACGAATGTTCTGCCAATCATGTCTTGCTTCAGGCAAGAAAATGGTCTTTTGATGGTCAAACCGCTCTTCCAGAGCAACCCAAAGAGCTCGTGGATCCTCTTCAGCGAGGTACTCAACTTGAAGTGCTTCCTCCATATGCTTCCTAATGAAGATCATGGCACTTGCCTTAAGAGACTCTGCGACAACATTGTCTGCATTGATTGTCGACCTCATCTTCTTGGCAGTCAAATGGAGCTTAACATCTTGAGTTCACTTTAGATAGTTTCTTCCAGAAACTTCCAAAGCGATAAAATCAAGCTTGTTGAGATTTGACATTCTTTGGTTGAAAGGAACAAATAATCATAATTAGTGCTTCGGGCAATAACATCCATAAGCAATAAATAAGAACTTCAAGTTCTATAACATGGTATAGACATGTAAAATCTACTGGTTTTATCATGTATGGTGAATTTATGAAGGAAACTTCAGGTCCCTTATATGGCATTATTAAAGCTACAGGTTCAATATTTATGTATGAACTACTGGTTCATTAATTACCTGCAATTTCTACACATATACTCTAGTGCAAAAATTTAAACAAGTAAAATATTCATATACTCAAGTAGAACAGAAAAATACCACAAAATTGTTTGAATAAAAGTTTCTGACATTTAGAGTATATATATTAAATGGTTTGTATACTAACAATAAACTATCAGCAGCACAGTGGTTAAGGTGCACTTGTGGTACCCAAGAGGTCCTGGGTTCAAACCCTAAGCATGACAAGAATTAACATCTCTTTTTTTCAAAGTTTCAGGAGGCTCGCCATGTGTCAGCGTGGGAGTGGCAACGACATGGCGCTGACGTGGCGCCTAAGTGGCGTCCGCATGGCTGCTGATGTGGCAGGCCTGGTGGTGCCTGCGTGGCGGGCCTGGGCTGCCTGCGTGGCGCCTGCATGTCGTCCATGTGGCAGCTCACGTGGTGCCTGCGTGGCGTCCATGTGGACGCTGCGAGGTGGGCCTGGCGCATTGGGCCTGGGCTGGCGCCTTGGGCTTGGGCTGCTGGCCTGGGCTGCATGGCTGCTGCGCTGGGCTACCTGGTGAGCTTGCATGGGCTGTTGGGTGTGCAGCCGAGCTGCTGCTGGCTGTTGCACTACTGCTGGCAGCATGGCAGCGAGGCGCTGCAACTGGCAGCGAGGAGGGCTGCTGCAGGCAGCGCGCGCGAGGGCTGGCGGCTGCTGGCCGCGCGGGATGGTTTCCGATCACCTCAATAAATTTCCTCTTTTTATTATTTAATCATTCAATTCGAGAGAGCATGTATAAAAATATATAAACCCAAATAAATCAATCTCATAAATTTAGGATTCATGCTTCATGGAGATTTTTCAATCAATCAAGGTTTTAAAACATGAACATAAAATTGTTTTATAAAACCTACTTGGTTGAAGAACAAATTGAAAGATGATCCTCTTTCGTTTAGCGATCCACAATCCAAAGAGCTTCTCGTGCTGATAACGTGTTGTAAAAGTATGTATAAATTAGGGTTTGTGAAAAAGAGGAGGCAGAGAGAATATGATCTGTCGTCATCTTATTCATCTTATAAATATCCTTATATAGAGATACGGTTTACTAGATTTAGAATATTTACAAGTATGCCCCTACAACTAATTACAGGAATAGCCACATATAACAATATATTTACAACAGAAACTTATTTTTTAAATACATATGAATTTAGTCATTTAATTAACTTATTCAATCAAATCCTATACATTAAAATAGGCATAAAATTGTGACAAAATTGAATTGCCTACACAACTATCTCACAACCAAGGAGTAAAATTTCATTTTTTAGGGATATGGAAATTTTAACACCATACCAAATTAATTTCGAAAAATTTCGAAAAATTTCGCTGAAATTTCGCCGAAATTTTCCGAAATCTTCGAAATTTCGGCGAAATTTTCGATGTAGAGACCGGAGAGAGAGAGGGGAGGCTGAGACCGGAGGGAAAGAGGCAGAGCCGCCGCCGTCACCATCGCCGGAGGGAGAGGCAGAGCCGCGCGCGCCATCGAAGGAGGGAGAGAAGAGATCCGGGGATGGAGAGAGGGAGATCGGGAAGGGAGAGGGAGATGGAGCAAAGAGAAGAGAACACGGAGGAGGAGGGAGTGAGGGACTAGGAGAGAGAAAGAGAAGATGAGAACTGAAGAACGAAAGAAAAAAAAAAGGAAGAGGTCTGGTTAGTCACGGGGGCAGGGGGAGGAAGAACTGAAGAAGGAAAGAAGAAGAAGAAAAAGAAGCAAAAGAAGAAAAAGAAAAAGAAAGAGAGAGGGAGGAGAGAGAAGAGAGAGAATGAGTGGGGTAGAGGGATAGGCGTGAATCACGGGGGAACTGGGAAGAAGAGGAAAAGGGAAAGAAAAAAAAAAAGAGAAAAAGAAAGGAAAAGGAAAAAAAAAAAAAAAAAGGAAAGAAAAAAAAAAGAAGAGAAAAGAAAAAAAAAAGAAAAAAAAGAAAAGAAGAGAAAAAAAAAAGGAAAGATTTTTTTTTTTTTTTTTTTAAGGTAGATTGAGATTTAGAGTCTTTAGCCAATTGGAAAGAAAAAAAAGGTTTAAAATTTTATTTGGGGTTTGATTTGGTCATTTTGATGTTTCGTTTAATTGTAAACATAAATTATAAAAAAGACATAATATGGTATATTAGTTAAAAAACGAAAAAAGACATAACACAAGCTACACAGCAAGTTAGTATTTGGATTTGAAGATTAAAAAAATAATAGAGTTTACAATGGGGTACATAGGTCAGATTGAGCAAATGTGAGGTGTTATTTATATAATTATTAATTAGTGACCCATTTTTTTAACAGTATTTACCACCAGCGCGTATTATATTCATCTTATATTACATAAAACCTACTATATAATTTAGTTTTTTTCAATGTTTTTTATCAATACAGTAGATAATATGTTAAATAAGCATATGGTCAAGTTTCATTCAAAATTTCTGTGTTTTGATAGCAATTTTCGTCGTTTTTATCTAATTTTGTCGAAATCGAAATTTTAATCGAAATTTCCGTCGAAATTTTCATCGAAAATTTCCTCAAAACCGAAATTTTACTCCTTGCTCACAACT